>NC_081409.1:746910786-747217786 GCF_030272615.1 Cryptomeria japonica
TAATGTATGTTAATATTAAATATTATATATAAAGTTCTATATCAAAATTTTGTAAGAGATTATAATATATTATATATTATCAAGTAACAAATTAATTATCAAAATACATAGTTGAAATAACAAATTGTTTATAATAAATAAAATAACAAACAAATAAAAAACACAATAAATAATAGATATCTATTAGCATCAAAGATCTGATAGTGATTGATATCCATGACTAGTATCGTACATTCATTACTAACAAGCATCTGATAGCAATTAATATTTGTTTTCTCTAACATAAACTTACCGCCTTCGGATTTGCCTCGGGATTGCTTTAGGATTTGGATTGGACATGCCAAACCTAGAAACTCAACACAAAAAATGTGTTTAGAGGTTTTCCTTGGTTTTCCAGACTTTGCCCATGTAGTTGACAACTTTATTTTTACTTGAAATTGATAAAATGAACAGGGCTTATTAGGTGAATTATGCCTTATGATTTTCTACAAGCATTATGACTAAAGTCCTAATTGATAAACTAGTTGAAAATATTTACAAATTTAAAACGATTACACATTATTTTGAATAAACCATTTTCCATGTTTGTCACATAATAAGATCTTCACCAAATATGTATTGGGCCAAGTTTCATTAGCACATGTGTAATCTCAGACAAACACACATGCCACACTTCATTGTAAGTTGGAATCATCAAACCTGTAATAGGTCTGTCTTGAAAATATTTTATGTAGTCCCACATAGGTGAACACATCTTGTTGATCCTACTAAGGATCAATGTAGTCTCAAAGAATGTCAACCCTTAATCTCTAGCACTGCACTCACTAACCAACTACCACATCACTCAAGAATAGGAACTAATTTGGTCAACAAAATAAAAGCCAAACTGATAAAACAAACTGATGCTCTGCAAAAAACGATGTTAGGAAGACACACAAACATAAGGAGCAATTCAAACACTAGTGTTAGTGTCAGAAATCATAAATGAAAGACTATCCTAAGCAAGAATATCAAGAGAGATACTAAACATAAAATGGAAAGCTTAACAAAATAAAGGAATGCAATGAAGCATCCCCAAATGCCCTCCAACATGCTTGTAGATGCTCCTCCCTTGTTCCTTTCCTCTCCAAGTTCCAAATGAGTGTAGCTCTCAGTAGATTTTTGCACTATTCTGGATGTCTTATGGAGATTCAAGATTGAAAATGGTTAATTATGCCAATGCAAGTGTAAAACAAGCTAAATATGAGATGTTATTTAATTAACTAATGTTAATTTTAGCCAAAAGACAAATGTAGATTATGCTAAAATGCTCTCCTAAATTCACTATAACTTAGATGCATGCAAGGTTTATGGATCTAGATTATGAAGAAGTGAGCTCTATTTATAGGGAAAATGGAGCAATGGATGGTTGAGATTGAGTAATCTCAACAAGGGTTAGGATTGATGGGTTTATGATCCATGTCAGGGCTTTCAATACTATACCACGATGATGAATGTCAACATGAGATGGCTTGAGAGGAGATGGAAGAAGCATTAAATGCTTGAGATGACTTGAGGGTTACCTTAGGAGTTAAGGTTTAAGCTGGGTTGAATGAATAAAGCCTTTATCCAATGAATAATGCCTTTATCCAATGGATAAACTCTTGTGCAAGAGTTAGTGGGAATAACCATGGTCAAAGAAATGAATGCTTGAGGAGACACATGGGTTACATGGAGGTTGAGTTAGAGGTTAAGCCTCTAACCATGTGGGCAAGTGGAATTAACCATAAATAGTTATGTAAGAGCCATTAATGGTCATGTAAGAGCCATTAGTGGTTTGGAAGACTTTAGGGGTTAGCTTGTTGAACACATAAAGCATTAAATGCTTTTCAAAGACTTTGGAGGCTTTGAGAAGTTACTTCAAGTTGCTTAGGAATGTGACAATATTTAGGAGATGGATTAGGCTAATTAGAAATGGTTAGAAGAACTTAGACAGTGGTTAGAAGAGTCTAGAAGGGGATTTAGGATTGCAAGTGGGTTTGGTGGGTGAGGGAAAATAAGATTTTAATTAAAATAAAATTAATTTATTTCAATTGTGGTTGCAAATTGCATTTGTAGGAGAATCCAAGTTGGGGGGGTAGTTTAGGGATTTAAATAAATGTTTTAATTATTTATTTAAAAGAGGAAAGGGGGTAAATTAAGTAAACATGATTTATTCATTTAATTAATTTTGAGTGTGGCTTAATGAATTAATTTAAATAATTTGATTAATTTATTTAATTAATAGGAGAAGGGGTTGAGGATGAATCAATTAAATATTAATTAAATTAACTGATTATTGAAGGTTAAATAATCAAATAAATAGTAAATATTCATTTAATTAAGTGGACAGATTTATGTGACTACATTTGTACCTCTTTGAGACAGTGTAGTTATCGCATTGTTTCAAAGAAAGAAGGATAGGTGTGAAGAAAATGCCCCCTAAATGTTAATTTATTGGGTGGTATGCCCCCTCGAGAGATGGGCCAAAAATTTTCAAAAATAGGGTGATCTCTTGAAAAAGAGAAAGAAGTTGGGGGTAGGTAGAATAGAAGAAATTAGAAATAATGATGAAATAATTGGATAAAATGGAGTGAATACGAAGAAACGGCAAGCTAGCGAGTACCCTTAGGTTATGCAAGAGATACAGTGCAAAGGTAGTGTGTGTGTTTTATTGATGCTACACAATTGGTCAAAGTTGGTGGGACAATATGGTGCAATCGGTTTAATTGCCCGTGTTGAGTTAAAGTGTGACAGTTGATGTCAGTTGTTCGCTTGGACAGGATAAAGTCTGAGTAAGTGAATCAAAGTGAGCTATTGTGACTTAGACAATTGATGTAATTTCCCAATGAAGTCAAGGTATCTAAAGAAAAATACTCCTTGAGACTTGAGACAATTGATGTAATTATCCATTTTGATTGTGTTTGATTGGTTGATCAATTGATAGTGTTTTTGTTCTAGGTTGTTTGTGGTGAATCATAGCAACCCCATTGAGACTAGGTCATTTGTGATAAATGCTTTTTGTAGTCTAGGTTTGCCATGATCAATTACCTGTTGAGACCCAAAGATACTTGATCAAAGTATATGTTGATAGTCTAGGTGTGTGTGAGTTGATGTGCCTGTGTAGACAGAGTAACTGGCTTTGCTTATAGGATGACTTAGGATGGGAAACGCAGCCCCTCCTATTAGAGATGGATGGTGATGAACGTGGCTTGATTGGTTTGATGGGAAATGATGAAGGGTATGTGATCTATGATGATGACCTGGATAGGGAGGGTGACGGGGGATTTGATGTTAGATAGAAGATATGGAGCACCTATGACTCATTCCTATGTAAGAAGAGGAAAATAGAGTATCCATTGTCATTACTATGTATGAATGATATGAAGCTATTTGAATTTATGAATGTATGGAATACAACGGAATGCAATATATACAGATAAGATGGAATGACAATCCATAGTGCTTTATTTTGTATAATTGAGCATGGTAGTATCAATCTTGGACGAGGCAGTAGGAACCAAGTTTGGAGCATTGTACCTGTAAGAAAGAAGTATAGATAACAAATATGGACCCTCCATTTTGGTTCATGTGCAGATGGTCGAGGTATACGCTGTAGTCAATAAGCCATAGTGATCCATGACTATATTTTTGCATATGATCACGTAGCTTAGTGAACTTCCCACGTAGACGCCATTAGTACATGCCCAAAACTTCATTGGAATAAATCGTAGACAATACAAAAAACAATACTTACGAACCATCCCAGCTACTCTAATCACTTGTGCATATCCCGGAGTAGCGTAGGAACCTGATATAAATGAATAAATAACTAACAAACCGACCAAGTACTTGATAGCTCAAACAGAATTTTCTTGTCAAAGAAAATGTTATCATGTATTTGTGTTGGTAAGGAAAGATGCATCCTTGTTAAGACAGATGTGTGTACCTGTGCTGATTGTTTGGTTGATTTGATAAGTGATCATCGTTTGAGTAGCTCAAAATGTTTGTTTGATGTCTGTTGTAATGCGTATCTACAAAGGTTTATTATGTGTTGTCATGTTTTTGATTGATTTTTTATTTTTTATGATGTTCTTGTATTTTGTGAGTGTTTTTGAATTTTTTTTTATTTTGTTAGTGTTTTTTAATGTTTTTGGATCGTGTGAGTGTTTTTGAATGTTTTTTAGATTTTGTGAGTTTTTTTTAATGTTTTTGGATTTTGTGAGTGTTTTTTAATGTTTTGGATTTTGTGAGTGTTTTTGAATGTTTTTGGATTTTGTGAGACAGTTTGAATGAATAACTCAATGAATCACAAGTAATGCAGAATCCACTTCCATCAATAGGTTAAGAGCATTGCCCCCAGTTTACATATTACTATGAAAAGTAGGATGTAGGATGCATGAAGTACTATCCCGAATTGCATATCAATAACAAGTCATGGTTTGATTGATGGATGAATGGATGTAATGAATGTGATCGCAATAAATCTGAAAGACAATGGAGCCATAGCCTTTACGAGTGGAGCCTGTTTGTTGGGTTTTTACCATCGCACTTACCCAAGGTGCCACCGGAGTGGTTGTTCACCATTTGGATGCATGATTTTTCTCTTTACTATTTTTTGATTTTATTTTATTTTTGTATTTTCTTCAGGATATTTTTCTGAATGTTTTTGGTGTTTTTTTGGTATGTATTGGAGCATGATGCTTTGTACAACTTATGTATGAAACTGTTTGAGGTGCATGTTGTTGATTGGATCTGCTAGTGGTTCCCCTTCTGAAGTGGCCAACTAGTATGCCCCAGACCCAAATACAACAGTGATAACATATGGACCCAGTCAGTTTGATTCAAACTTGCCTTGATGTTCTCTATTTGGTTGGTTACGAGGGTTCTCCCTAAGAACAAGATCACCTACCTCAAATGTATGAGGTTTAACCTAATGATTATAGATTCTGCTCATGTGTTGTTGATAGGCCTTGAGCTGGTTGTATGCAGTTTGTTGCCTTTCATCAAGTAGTTCCAAGTCTTGAAGATGGGAGAATTGGTATGCTTCATCATCTATTAGATTGTGTAAGGAAACCCATAGAGATGGTATCTCAACCTCAATAGGAAGGATGGCTTCTACTCCATAGACCAGTGAGTAGGGAGTTGTGCATGTAGGGGTTCAAATGATAGTTCGATACGCCCATAGTGTTGGATTTAATTGAACATGCCAATCATAGCCAGCATCATTAACTATCTTCTTGAGGATTCTCAATATGTTTTTGTTCGATGCTTCGGCCTGACCATTGCCTTGTGGGTAATAGGGAGTGGAAAAGCGACGTTGGATGTGAAACTTCTCACAGAGCTCACGGACATCCTGATTTTTTAAAGGAATCTCATTATATGTGATTATAGACATGGGTACACCATAATGACAAATGATGTAATTAAGGATGAATGAGGTGATCTTCTTGTCACTGATTTGAGTAAGTGGAATGGTTTCGTTCCACTTTGTGAAGTATTTAGTGGCGGTAATGATAAATTTATTGTCATTGGATGAAGATGGATGGATTTTACCCACAAGGTCAAGTCCCCATTGACAAAAGGGCCATGGTGTTGTGATTGGTTGCAATTCCTGTGTTGGTGCATGTATCAGGTCTCTGTGAACTTGGCACTTCTTGCATTTTCTGACAAAATAGTCTTTTTCCATGGATGGCCATGTAGACATCTAAAAATGGTCAACGCTTGCGGAGTCATACTTTAACATTTGCGCATTGCCTTATTTTAGGGTTTTTGCATCACATTAACATTTCTTCTATGTTGCGCACTTGGTCTTTATCATTTGTGAGCATCAAGTCCTTCTTCTGCATTCCTCATTTTTATCGCTTTCGAATTAGGGTTTTTTCCTCTTGTCAATCTCGTCAATTTTGTGATCGATTTGTCATCGATCGTTGTCCTTTTCAATCTTGTCATTTTGCGTTAAATTCATCATCGATCCTTGTCCTCTTTTCAATCTCATCAATTTTGCGATCGATTTGTCATCAATCGTTTGTGCTTTTAAATTTTGTCATTTTGCGATCGATTAGTCATCGATCCTTGTCCTCTTGTCAATCTTGTCAATTTTGCGATCGATCTGTCATCGATCGTTGTTCTTTTCAATCGTGTCAATTTGGATCAATTATTGTTCCTCGTCAATTGGCACCTTTCAATTTGGTCTCTTTATCAATCTTGGTCAATTCGTCAACCAGTCTCAATCGTTGGTCTCTTTATCAATCTTGGTCAATTCGTTAACCAATCTCAATCATTTGTCAGCATTGATCCTCTGTCAATTAAAATCATGATTAAATCGACATCAATTATCTTTTGTCAAGACCTAATTGTCATCCTTGCATTTCTAATTCATCTTCTAGGATTTTATGATTTATTCATTTAATCTGGTTTGTCATTTTCCCTCTAGGTTAGATAATTTATTTATTTATCCTAAGTCTTCTTGTCACAATTAAGTATTTATTTAATTGGCTAATTAATTCCCTCTCTTTTTGTGAATTAATTAATGAATGAAAAATTGTTAATTAATTCACCTATTTTTCTAATTTCATCAATTTCTAATTTCCTAATTTCCAATTCATTAATTCACCTAATTTTCTAATTTCTCCTAAATTCCTAAATTTCTATTTCTATTTCAAATTCTTGTCATAACTTCTTGCATAGCAATTTGTCATAAATTGTCATAACACCTTGCATAGCAATTTGTCATACACTTGTCATAATTTTGCTATTCTTGATTTGAATTTCCTTTCAAATCTCTTCATGCTAATCTTGTCTTTTCTCCAATTTATCTATAAATTGGATGAATTTCTTCCATCAGGGATCCGAATCAATCACACTTCTAGTATCCTTACGCCATCATCTCATCTTGTCAATCTTGCTTTCATCTCATGCTTATGCACTTGTAGGTGAGATCCACAAACAAAGCAATTTGAAGTAGAAAGAAGGACAATGGAGAATTTTGGAGGAGACATTCGCATTTGTAATGGTTTGCATTTGGTTTAAATGTCTTGTTTTTAGTATCTCTATTGAATGTTATTAGGATTTGTCATTGCAATTTCATTTTTTGTGATTGAACTAGGCTAATGTTTATATTTGCTTTGATGAAACTAACCCCTTAACTATGTTTTTGAGTGCTTTTGAGCTGATTTGCAGGTGAAAACCCAAGAAACAGGGCAACTCAGGGCTTTCTGGGCACTTCTGTGCCTATGTAGGAGGGATCTGCGCCTGTGTCAAGGCATTCTGCGCCTGTGTCAAAGGGATATGCGCCTATGTCAAGGCATTCTATGCCTATGTCAAGGCATTTTGCACCTGTGTTGAGACATTCTGCACCTGTGTAACGCTAGAAACAAAGTTGAAACCAGTGTTTTTACTTGCAAATTACTTTGTTTTTCATTTTGATCTTATATTCTGGTTTTCTTTGGTACTGATTCTCTATGCAGCACCTTGGCATTACGTGTGACAAAGACTAAGAATGAAACTACTAATAAATCTTATGCAGGACGCGGTCAAAGACTTCTATTAAAACATCTTGCATGTGATTTTTTAAAGTAGTTGCACATTTAGTTTCCTAAAGGTTAATGAACACCATGCATGCTTTGTTTGCTTTTAATTTGATTGCATGTTTTAACTCTTAGAATTGGGCCTGCCTCCTGATTTGCCTGGCACTTCGCACAGGCATTGGTGAGAGGGAATGACCCTAAGTGGTGACGGGCTAAAACCAAGCTCTTCCGAACCACTCTAAATAACTGTGGATGCAACGAAAGTTATAGACAACGGGTGCTGGAATGGTAATGTGATGATTTATTCACCGGATCAGTACCCACCCAAACGAATGCCCTTACTAGAACCTTTTGTTTGTAGAGACCAAAAACCTTCTATCTATTGGCTCAGGCGTTGTGATACAGGCATGTAGAAGACACCTCTCATGTACTCCTTAGTTAGAAATAGCAAGTTCTTGGGAAGTGATGCCCCTTGAACTCAAAGCTTGGTATGCCCGAGAAGTGAGTGCACTGTAAGGGGGAGCCAGTGCTACCAAGCATCTAGCTATCCGGCTAAGTGTTGTATTTTATGGATAGAGGATTCAACAAATATTGCCCTTGCCATCCATAGGATTTGATGTAAATATGCTTGATTGTTTTGAATCAAATTCAAACAAACATTTTGTCTTCCGTGATTGTCAAAGGTTAAATTAAAAACAAGCTTTCAAAAGTGCTCATAATCAACTTGGTTTTTTGAAATCAACAACATTCAACTCAAAACACAATCCAAACAAAGGTCTAAATTTGTCCAAGTATTCATCCAACATTTGAACATGGTCGTCAACACATTAAATGTCTTTGTTTCAAAATTCATGTCACTTTAGGTTAGGTTTTGCATAGTCTCACTTAGGTCCTAAGGAATATTGTCATCTCCTTTCATTTTAGTCCTTTTCATTGCAAGTGTCCTGATTTTGCACTTAGGTCCAAGATCATTTTCCCTAAGTTTGCATTTCATTGTCATATCCAAGTCAAATTTCCATTTAGGTTGCACAGGTTGCATTTCGCATATTCCAAGTCATTGGTCTTTGCATTTCCTTATCATTGCATTGTCATATCATATCCTTAGATCATTTTCATATTATATCCTAAGTCATTGCCATAATCATTGCTTTCTTGCGTGTAGTCTCAAAAACTAGGTTTTATCTTATTTGAAGTAATCCAAATCTTTGAATAAACCCTAAGTCATTGTTAGGAAGTCTAGACCTTATCAAACTTTTGTCTTTTTGTCATCAATGTCATTTGGTCAAACCTAGCTTAGTATCCAAGCATATAGGGGAGACATTGTCATTTTGTCCTTTTGTCATTTGGTCCTTTTGTCCTTTAAGGTCTTGACTTCATTTCAACTTCCCAAGGTTGATTCTTGAGGTTTGCATTCCAAAAAGTTTGTCAAAATCTTGAAAAACAACAAAAACATTAAGTTGTATTGTGATCCTTTTAGGTTGCATTTGTCAATCCCATTAGTTGCATTGCATAGTGACATGTTTGTTGAAATGAGGTCTCAACCTTCTTACGAAGCCATGTCATCACAATTGAGAAATCAATCATGTCAATACAATCTCTACATGTCTCAGAACTTGGATCAAACTTATCATGATGATGTAAATATCCAAATACAAAACCTAGAGGAGAAACTAGCTCAAGAAAAGGATATTTTGGAACAAAGAGTGAAAAACATTGAGAAGAATAGATCAAAAATGTCCAAAATGTTTCAAAAATTTCTAGGTCGAAATCCAAAGATTGAGCCAATTGATGTAAGATCTCTTATCGAACGATCAGACATACCAGCTCTCCTCTCACAAATAGAGATGATGAAACAATTTCAAGAAAAGAGACAACAACATTATGTTCCTCCACAACAAGAACATGAAGGTGTTTACTATCAATCACATTTTCAACCATCGCAACCAATTGTTCAACATTTCCAATAGACACAACCAATGGTCCAATTTCAACAATATGTCCAACCAACTATACAATGTCCACAAATAGTTCAACCAATGGTGGAATATCAACAAGTTCAATCAACATATCAATGTCAACAACCACAACCAAACATTCAAATACAAAGGTTGCAGCACACACCAAGCCAAATTTTGAACATGTCAAACCAATTTGATCAACATCTAGTTAAAAATCAAAACATGACATCAAACCAGAACCAACTCCTTTCCAAACAAGTTCAAATTCCAGATGCAACCATGTCAAAACCTCGAAAGAAAGGTGGCTTTATTGCAAGGATCTTAAGAAAATTACCAAGTGAGTTCTTTGAGGAAGATCAAGATAATGCACTTATGTCTAGCAATGCCTCATCCCCCCATAAGAAAATTGACTCTCCAGTGGCATCTATCCCTACACCTTTAGAAGTTTCACAAGAACCTTCCATATTGTCCTCATCAAACAATACACCTAAGGATGAAATTATCCAAGAGCTATCCATAATTGATTGCCAAGATAATCCAATTCATGATGCACATCCTTGTCATGTTTCAGAAATACAAGACCCAATGCCACCATGCTCTTTATTTCCATTACCTATTTTAGAGGACCCCATTCGAAGTCCCTCTTCCTCATGTTCAAGCATTGATTCCTTGCCAGAATCCATCACAAATGTTCAAAGTGCATTTCCTTCATGCCAAAACATTGATCCCTTGTCAAAATCCCCCATGCATGTCCAAATTCCAACCCCATGTCAAGAGGATAATTTAGATCATGAAGAAACATGTCTTAAAAAAGATCAAGATCAAGATCCCAAAACCTTATCATCCCATCCAATTGTTGACCAAGTTCCCATTTCCCTAGACACTCGCAATGATTCTATTATTCCTGTCCATTCTATCCAAGAACACAATGTCCTTTCAAATCCCATTGACATTCCACTTCCCAAGAAAGATCAAGATATCCCTTCCATCCTTTCCGATGATCCCATTAAAAGTCAAGAGAAAAGCACCTTTAAAGAGGATTCCAATGATCTTCCTCCTTGTCAAGATCAAATTATTCCTTTAAATCCTCCACAAGATCTTTTTGTTCCTCCATCTCCTTGTCTTAATCCTCCATATACACTCCAAGATTGCATTTCTTTTGATGATCCCATTATTTCTCCCATTCCATCTCTTGAAGAGCCTTTCATTGAACCATGTCCACTACACAATCCTAGTCCCCCTCATGATCCTAGTCCCCCTCATGATCCTAATCCCCCTCATGATTCTAGCCTGTCAATGCAAGATGTTCATGAACCCTCGACATGCATAATGGGTTCTTCCACTTTGCTGCAATCCGATCCACTTCAAGATCTCATTATTTCTCTCATATCATATCCACCTCATAATGGACTCGCATCTTCTTCCCAAAGAAAAGAGTATCCTACAAGTCAAGATATTCATAAAGGCAAAGGAGTAGACCTTCATGAGAAAGAACCCCTCCATATCAAAGAAGATCTTAAGGGTCATGTCTACACAACTCACTCTCAAGACATTGGTATCCCTCCATCAAAATCAAAACATACACCTTCCCCATCATCCCTTCCATCCATCTTAGGTCCTTATATCCCTTCATCCTCTATGCAAGGTCAGCAAAGGCACACATCCTTGAGTAAATTTCATCAATCCAAAAGAACTCCATTTCATTCATATCCATCCATGCATTCCTTTCCCCCTCCAAGCAATTTGGATGTCAAGTATAAAAGTCATAAGTCTAGCAATCCACATGTATTCAAGGATCAACATGTCCAATATAATCAACATTTCAAAACAAAGAAAAATTTGATCTATAAAGAAAAGGAAAAATCCAAAAGGTCACAAAGGCCCATTGCTAAAAAAAAAAAGTTAAAATCTATGTGGGTTCCTAAATCCCTTATGTTAGCAATGCACTCCAAGGAACCACAAAAGCATGAAAAATCAAAAACCATGTGGATCCCTAAGCGGCTCCTTGAAGCACAAAATCCTAAAGAAAAATCCAACTTGGCATCCAAAATTGATATTCCTCCATCCAAACCTCTCAAATCTATTCCTCCATCACCTTCATCATCCATTTTGGGCTCTTATGTCCCAAAATCCCAAGCTATTCCTCTATCCAAATCTCACAATCTGAGATACATCTTTCCTCCATCAATCCATCACCCCTCAAGGTGTGTGCCAATGTCAATCTTGCCAACATTTCTATCCACTCAAGCACGGTTCTTCCAATACCCTATCCATTATCCAATTCATATTTTCCATCCTTCAATCCCTTTGGTCCAATCCTTGCCTTAGTTTCATCTCTTTTTCCATGTCCTTATTCTACCAACATCTTTGAGCATACTTTTAAAGGTCATGGTCCATTTTTTTCAAGGCTACTATCCAAAAAAAAAAAAGATGCTCGAGTCCTTCTTCCATCTCCTATCATGTGTCCATCTTCTATTGAAAAAGTCAAAATCAAAAAAAAAAAAGAAAAAAAAAGAAAAAAAGTAAAGCAAAAATAATTCGTCCACTAGTGAAAACCTGGCAAACAGGTGCCTTGGGCAAGTACCGTAATGAAAACCTAGCAAATAGGCGTCATGTGTAATCTATGAACTTCTTGCATACCCTACTTGGGGACAGGTTTTATCCTATCATATCCTTTTGTCCTTCATTGTTCCATTATCCTATCGAACCCCTATCATTACCCTCCATTATCCTATTGTCCCTCATGCACATATCCCCTTTTCCACCTTTGATCTTGACAAGGCTAAGGATCTTCATGAGCATCATGCATCTTGTTTGCAGCTTTTAGTCCATAATAGCTTTTGGTCATTTATCCATTTGCTTATTACAAACTTTCATCCATATTTCCTAGCTTATTGCAACTTTCTGCCACTATCCCTTAGCCTATCCCAACCTTTAATCCATGTCCCTTACCCATTCTTGGTCTTTCTTATCCTATCCATATCTTATCACTATCCATACACTCTTTTTCATTCCTTGATCTTGATCAGACATAAGGACGCAAAATTTAAACATGGTTTCAAAAACCTCTTGACATGTCCCTCATGCCATGTCACTGCTTTACATTGTCATATCCAATCTCTTGTCCCATCACGCCATGGCCCTTGAAAATTACATCCATATTGTCTCGATAATAAAAGGCCTTTGTCTTCCCTCTATCCACCAACATTTCAGAAAGCCTATTTATTCACCTGTCATATTCCTTGCCTTGCTAGACACTAGGGGCAAAATCATAAAAACATCAAAAAATGTCCTGAAATAATCCAAAAACATTCAAAAAATGTCCTGAAATAATCCAAAAACATCAAAAAATGTCTTGAAAAAAATCCCTAAAAATCAAAAAATGCCATGAAAAAAATCCCTAAAAATCAAATAATGTCTTGAAAAAATCCCTAAAAATCATAAAATGTCTTGAAAAAATCCCTAAAAATCATAAAATGTCCTGAAAAAATCCCTAAAAATCATAAAATGTCCTGAAAAAATCCCTAAAAATCATAAAATGTCCTTAAAAAAATCCCTAAAAAGTCAAATAAAGTCCTGAAAAACGAACAAAAAAATTATAAAAAACTCGAAATTCCCTAAAAATTTCAAAACATCAAAATCCAAAAACAATTTCTTTGGCATTTTGCATTTTGTCAATAAATGGTTCCCTTTGTGCATAAACAGATCGCTGAGCATATATCCAATGACAATCAATCAAACATTGTGCTTTAATGAAATCATGCATTAATAGATGAACTTTTCGATCAAACCAGACATTCAAACTGATTAAACTTGTCATATCCATCAATCAACATCACTATCATTTGTCCTTGTCACTATTATCATGGGTCTTATACAGGGTGTGGTATACTCGAAACCAGACTGTGTCTTATCTTAGATGGGGTACCGCATTCCCTAGAACCAGACAGCATGATCATCCCTATTTTCCACTTTTGACAATGACGATTAGACTATTTGTTTGACTTGGTTGAATTTGTGCATCTTATCTTTTTTACTGATTTATCTTTGTCTTAGATCATGTTCCCATGTTGCTCGATGATGTCACTGAGTGATTTAGAGTGACCGGGATGGTTCATGGTCCCTTTTATTTTTTGTTGTGTTTGTTGTTTGTGGAATGTTTGTCACAAACTGGGGCAAATATATCATTGGGTGTCTGTGATAAGTACATTCATTTTGTGAACGCCCACATACCTCGACTCTTGATGTATGCACCCTAGGATGCTTCACTCATTCCTTGTGTGCGATGTGTCTATCTTTTGCAAAAGGGGTTGCGTTCCAGCTTTGGCCTTCAATGTCATGATGCTTTGCATCCGCTTTGCTACATTAAATAAAGGTTCTCACCTACAAAGTGCATTGGTGAAAGCAAGTTTTTCTGTCTCTAACTGTCCTCTATCTTATTTCTTCTTACTAACATTTCTTCCCTCGGTTTGGGCAGTTTGTTCGGTCTAGTTCTCCGATCTTCAAAAAAAATAAGCTGCATCCTACATTCATTGGTTAGTACATTTGCATTATATCAAGCATTTTATCCATTTCATATTATAAATGCATCAAAAACACATAAAAATATATTCATACATGTTCCACAATGGTACATAAACAGTGCCTAAGCCATCCATACATGGAACATAAACATAAGCCACAACACATTGCATCCCATCATATAGTTGCATATCATATCATATATCCAAACAATATCAAAGTACAAAATTGGACTGTCTGTCCTAGGTATGGCCCACAGGCTGAATACATAATGTCACACTATATATGTCTCTATCATAAGGAGCACATGCCTATGTCACTAGGTGCTCCCTCTGTCCTCCTCATCCCTACCATGTCTCAAGGATGATGTCCCTCCTGCCCCTAGTCCTGGCTGTGGTGGTCTCATAGGTCCACTCACCCCCATGCTGCTCACTGACCTCTGAGAGCATGGCCTGCTCTCTGTCCTTGATCGTGCCCGATATGACGCTACTCTCTGCTCTGGTGGAACTGCACTCTCATATAGTGTCCTCCAATGGCATATCTCCTCTCCAATCTCTACCAACATTTGTGCCATCTCACGTGCACTAGCATCCCTAGTCAACCCAATATACTTGGTCACTCTCTACCCTGCTTGCTATGCCTGGGCTATTGATGTATCTTGAGCCACTGTCAGTCTAGCTATCTCTGCTCTAAACTGATCCTGCTCTATCCTCAAGATAGAATTTTGTCTCTCTAATGTTGCAATGTGATCATGCTGACTCGCTATGGTGGCCCTACATATCTCCATCTCCTCTATGCTAGCTATCTCCGGCTCTATGGGTATATCCTGCAATGACTCCTAATCGGCTAGATCTGGCTCATCCTCCACATCCTCATCTCTGTCCTCATCATCCCTTCCATCCTCATCATCCCCCTCATCCTCATCATCTCCCTCATCCTCATCTATGTCCTCATCATCTCCCTCCTCCTCTCCAGCGAGTGGGAAGTCCTCCTGTCTCCTAGGTACCGGAATATCAGGATCCGTAAATGGCACAGGCTGATGTTGTGCAAACCATCACTCATACTCCTCTATCATCCCGATGTCCTCCACATCCGATCCCCAATCCCACTGTCTTTTCTGTAGCTATGTGAAGTCAGCATATGCTATGTGTGGCTGAATCATTCTCCCCCACTAACTTGTCTCTCTGTGAGATCGGGCAAAGTGTGTAGTCCCTCTCGATACATCCTGCCTCTCTCCAAACTATCATCTGACTCTCTCTGACAGGTACATCTCAATCACTCTCTAACGATTCACTGGTCGCCCAATCAGGTATCTCTCCTGTCTACAATATGGTAGCTCCTCACTATCATCTGACCATCCAGGGCAATCAAGATATGGCCTCCATGTGAACTCTCTCAATCTGTCTAGCTCATGTCACCAATACAATATGTATCCAAATGGACCCTATCTCAGTGCTCCCCCATAGCAGTACACATATGGTCGATGTGGTACTACCTATCTCTCTGGAATCGGTCGACATATGGCTATGTGCTCAAATGCCCATACCTATAATAGTGTGACCCCACAACTCAATGTCTGCACTCCCTGATATGCTATCTGATGCAACTAAAAATATAGCATAGCAAGCACATATGGTCCCCATGCGTACATCGTCCCCTCTATCACCATCCGCTCTAGCACTCTTCCCCATCCAATAGGGAATCCATGTCCTCATATGTCCCCTACTACTAGGCATGCTATAACCATAGCTATCACCACATATCGCTGATCATACTCTGCTGCCATAGTCTCCCAGCGGATCTCCCTCTCTACGATATCAAGGTCATCTACATCGCACTCAAATAATCTGTACAAAGCATCTCTCCCTATCGTTGGGTCATATACTATCATCTCCCCATGAATCGGAATGTGGACGATATGCCACACGTCCTCTAGTGTCACCGTCGCCTCTCTAGTCAGCAGATGGAATGAGGAAGTCTCTGAATGCCATCGCTCTGTCAATGCGGTAAGCAGTCCTGTGTTTTCCCTAATCTTGGGCATGAATGTAATATAGTATAATCCAAGTCCTGCTAATGTATCTTTGTTCATTCTCCTGAGTCTATGTCGCAACATGAAGCAATCGGGTATGTTCTCCCATGTAATCAATGGATACTGTCAACTCTGCATCACAATTGGGGCACACTTTGTCGGTTTTAGGGTTTTCTCCTAAGGTCTGCATTTCCTTGTTTCATCCACAAATCATGGTGTTTCTTATCTATTTCGACCTATCCTACCCTTATCCCCCTCTTCGGGATCATACGCGCACTGTTTTCGGTCAAATTAGGGTCCTAAGTGCACAACTACGCCTGTGTACCCTGTCCTGCGCCTGTGCAACATCAAGCTGCACCTATGTACCCTACACAGGTGCAGAACATCCTCACACAAGTGCAGAATGCACCCACACAGGCGCAGATGTCAATTAATTCATTCCCTGTGGGCCCTATAATGTCCCGCAACCAAGCAGAATTCATGAAATTGACAATATGGATTTTTGAGATACATACCGCTACTCCCGCATTGTCTGGTCATCTATAGGTGCGTACACATTCCCCAAGGTGATCTGCCATTAGAATGTTTGCCATCTCTATGCAAGGGTCCTTTTCTAGAGCAACAAATCCTCCACTTTGGCTAGTGCAAATGAGCTCTTTTCCTTCTCCTTGTCTCATTTATAGATCTTTGTCAATGCCTAGATGGACGTGTACCCTCTCCATCTTATGCTAGTCGCAGTCTTTTGCACCTTCCACTACTTGTTATTTGTGTATCTGACCTCCAATCTTTCATCCATTTGATCCTATTATTTTCTATCATTCTTATCGATCAATTGGCCTCTTTTCTGGATGTTTCCAGCCAATTCCTCGAGGGGGCATGCATATGTCATTGTTATTGTCTGGGGCATTTTCATTATTGTTCTTTGAAACAACGCTTAGAATCACATTGTCTCAAAGAGGGGCAAAATGTAGACATCTAAAAATGGTCAATGCTTGCGGAGTCATACTTTAACATTTGCGCATTGCCTTATTTTAAGGTTTTTGCGTCGCATTAACATTTCTTCTATGTTGCGCACTTGGTCTTTATCATTTGTGAGCATCAAGTCCTTCTTCTGCATTCCTCATTTTTATCACTTTCGAATTAGGGTTTCATCCTCTTGTCAATCTCATCAATTTTGTGATCGATTTGTCATCGATCGTTGTCCTTTTCAATCTTGTCATTTTGCAATCGATTCATCATCGATCCTTGTCCTCTTGTCAATCTCATCAATTTTCCGATCGATTTGTCATCGATCATTTGTCCTTTTCAATCTTGTTATTTTGCGATCGATTCATCATCAATCCTTGTCCTCTTGTTAATCTCGTCAATTTTGTGATCGATCTGTCATCGATCATTGTTCTTTTCAATCGTGTCAATTTGGATCAATTATTGTTCCTCGTCAATTGGCACCTTTCAATTTGGTCTCTTTATCAATCTTGGTCAATTCGTCAACCAGTCTCAATCATTGGTCTCTTTATCAATCTTTGTCAATTAATCAACCAATCTCAATCGTTTATCAGCATTGATCCTCCGTCAATTAAAATCATGATTAAATCGACATCAATTATCTTTTGTCAAGACCTAATTGTCATCCTTGCATTTCTAATTCATCTTCTAGGATTTTATGATTTATTCATTTAATCTGGTTTGTCATTTTCCCTCTAGGTTAGATAATTTATTTATTTATCCTAAGTCTTCTTGTCACAATTAAATATTTATTTAATTGGCTAATTAATTCCCTCTCTTTTTGTGAATTAATTAATGAATGAAAAATTGTTAATTAATTCACCTATTTTTCTAATTTCATCAATTTCTAATTTCCTAATTTCCAATTCATTAATTCACCTAATTTTCTAATTTCTCCTAAATTCCTAAATTTTTATTTCTATTTCAAATTCTTGTCATAACTTCTTGCATAGCAATTTGTCATAAATTGTCATAACACCTTGCATAGCAATTTGTCATACACTTGTCATAATTTTGCTATTCTTGATTTGAATTTCCTTTCAAATCTCTTCATGCTAATCTTGTCTTTTCTCCAATTTATCTATAAATTGGATGAATTTCTTCAATCAGGGATCCGAATCAATCATGCTTCTAGTATCCTTACGTCGTCATCTCATCTTGTCAATATTGCTTTCATCTCATGCTTATGCACTTGTAGGTGAGATCCACAAACAAAGCAATTTGAAGGAGAAAGAAGGACAATGGAGAATTCTGGAGGAGACATTTGCGTTTGTAATGGTTTGCATTTGGTTTAAATGTCTTATTTTCAGTATCTCTATTGAATGTTATTAGAATTTGTCATTGCAATTTAGTTTTTTGTGATTGAAATAGGCTAATGTTTATATTTGCTTTGATGATTTCCAAATTCCTAATCTACAGGCCAATAGTATTATGCTCGCATGATTTTCTTGGCTAGTGAAGGACCACTTGAGTGAGTCCCAAAAATTCCTTCATGTACCTCTTCCAAGGCCTTTGTTGTCTCATCCTGTTCCAAACATTGAAGGAGAGCACCATCAAGACTACGTCAGTATAGGTTTTCAACGATGATGGTGTATCGAGCGGTTTGGCGGATGAAGGTTTTGCGTTGGTTATTCGATCGGTTAGGAGGAAGTGTGTGATCACGTAGGTAGGTGTAGAACTCACCGTACCACAGGGAATCGAAATTGGTAAGGTGACATATCATCTCAGATTTGGGGATATCATAATCGGGAATCCAAATTTGTTCTACCAAGAACTCATAGTGTGTTGAATTTTGTGGAAGATCTAGGAGAGTTGTAATTGTGGCCATGGTGTCAGCACCTCAATTTTGATCTCTGGGTATCTGCTCAAAGGTGATAGTTGTAAATGATGCTTTTAAATTGTCCACCATTCGCTTGTAAGACATAAGCTTATTATCCTTGGTCTGATATTCGTTTGTGACTTGTCGGATGACCAGTTGGGAGTCACCATATACCTGTAGCTCTTTCAGTTTCCATTGTATGGCTATTCTGAGTCCTATGATCAAGGCATCATATTCCTCTATGTTATTTATATATGGAAAAGTTAGCCTATAAGACTTCAGGATGTTGTCACCTTGAGGTGTGATAAACAAAATGCATGTCCCCGAGCCATGTCTAGTATATGAGCCATCAAAGTATAACTTCCAAGGTTGTGCTTCTGTGATCATGAAGATATCTTCATCTGGGAAGTTAGAAACAAGAGGATGATCATCTTTTAGCAGTGCATCAACCAACTGATCTACAATAGCTTGGCCCTTGATAGCCTTACGGTCCACATACTCAATGTCAAATTCACTCAGAATCATCGCCCATTTGGCCAAGCGGCTTGTCAATGATGCATTGTTTAGTAGGTACTTTAGTGGATCGATCTTTGCAATGAGTTGTACCTTATGTATCAATATGCAGTGCCTCAGTTTGGTGGTTGCCAAAATAACTGCTAGGCAAGATCACTAAATAGGTGTGTAATTGAGTTCATAGCTGACCAGTGTGCGAGAGATATAGTATACAACACACTCTTTCCCTTTTGCATTGTGTTGTGCCAACAGTACTCCTAATGTTGTTGGTGTTACTAAGATATATAGCAAGAGAGGTCTACCTAGATCTGGTGGGATCAGCAACAGTGTATTCATGAGATAGTCCTTAAGCATCTGGAATGCTTGTTGGCATCTAGCATCCCATTGAAAGCGGATATTTTTGTGTAATAGGTGCGTGAAGGGATGACACTTGTTTGCCAGTTGTGCAATGAATCTTCGAGTTGATTGTAGGCATCCTTGTAATGTCCTTAACTAACTGATGTTCTTCAGAGGTGGCATGTCCATGATTGCTTTGACTTTTGTCGGATCGACCTCAATGCCTTTGCTTGAGACAATGTACCCTGGAACCTTGCCTGAGGTTATTCCAAAGACACATTTCTTGGGATTAAGTCATACATAATATTGCTCTAATCTGTCAAAGATTTTATCTAATATGGAAAGATGACCTTCTCTTGTTAATGATTTTTCCAATAAGTCATCAACATAATCCTCCATTACGGTATACATCATATCATGAAAGATGGTTGTCATAGCTCTTTGATACTTCACCCCTACATTCTTTAGACCAAAAGGCATCACATTCCAACAGTATGTTCCTCATGGACATGTGAAGACAGTTTTATGTTGATCTTCTGGGGCGATCTTTATCTGGTTGTACCCTGAAAAGTCATCCATAAGAGAAAGTATGGCATGTCATGTTGTTAGGTCCATGATCATGTCGATGTTTGGTAGGGGGAAGTCATCCTTAGGACACACATTGTTTAGATCTCTGAAATCTATACAAATACGGATGCCCCCATTTGGTTTACTAACAAGTACTATATTGTAGATCCACTCTATGTAATCTATTGGTCTAATAAAACCAACATCTAGGAGTTTCTTAAGTTTTGTTTTGACTAGTACAGCAATCTAGGGGTGTACCTTGCGAAGCTTCTGTTTGACAGGTTTAGCCCCTTTTTCTACAGTGAGGTGATGCATGACCAAATATGGATCAAGACGGGGCATGTCTGCATATGACCATGTGAAGTTGATCTTATGCTTCTGGAAGAATTCTACAAATTTAGGTTGTTCCTCTTGAGCTAAAACAGATGCTGGATGTATTTGGTGAGGAGTATCAGGGGTCCCCACATTGAATTCTTTTGTTTCCTTGATGAGGATCGTTGATCATTCCTGATTTGTACCGGAGGGGAGGATGTCAAACCTTTCATCCTCATGCACCTCAAAGAGGTTTTCACCATCAAATACACTCTTTATTTTTACTCTTTTGGGATCAGCAAGTGCCACTATGTGGTTTTCACTAGAAGATCCATGTTTTATTGTGATGTTTTTGTAGCTAAAACGTTTGGCATCCACCCCAAAGTATGTTGTGCTATTAAGTTTGATGGTGAATCCATCTTTGTGATCCTCGCTTGGTATATTATCCCGTAGTTCCAAAAATTCAATGATTGCCTCATCATTTTGGAATTGGTCAAGGCATGGGGAATTAGGTTGGTTCCATTTGATGAGTTCAGGATGGATAATGGGCATTACCTCATCGATTGAGTTAAGTTCATGAGATGCGTCAGTGAGGTTTAAGACATTATGGTGAGGGTCATTAATGGTACTCTCCCTATCAAAATCAGGCGTAGGATGTGACATAGGGTCTGTGGAAGGAGCTTCTAGTTCAGGAACCCAAGAGGTTTTAATCTATGCCTCTCCATAAACAAGGATTTCTATGCGTGGTGGAGGTGGTGATATATCTTCAATTTCTGAATTGTATAGATGTACAGAGTCAAATTCCCACTCATGTGAGTCAGTCTCTGAGTTGCTTTCTAGTATCCGATTACTATACCAAACTAAGATATCTTTTGAGTTGAACACTGCAGTTATGATCGGCTGATGTACTACTGGTGATGGAATTGTTGGTATTGTGGGTGCCACTAATGTTGCTGATGGGTTTACCAGTTTTGTCGATGTTGTTGGGGGTATAGATACTATTAATGGTGATGTTGATGCGATTGTTTCTACTGATGGGGTTGTTGGTTTGATTGGGGGGATGATTGGTGTTGCAAGTAGGATTATCGGTGTTGTAGGTAATATTATCGATGCTTCTAGTGGGATTATGGGTTTTATAGGTATTTTTAGCAGTGTGAGTAGTATTGTGGTTGCCACTTATGGAATTCTCATCCTTATTGGGGCAGTTGGTGTTTTTCTTGGTGTTGATATAATCAAGGGTGGCCTCTTTAGAGTATTAGGTTGATATAGAGGTTTGTTGGGTTTCCCTTTGAATATGAGCTTAGGAAGAGATTCCTTTTGAAAACCTAATCCAGTGTTATCTTTGGGTTTTAACTCTCGTTGTAAGGACTTGTGTCATCCTTTCTTGCAAGGTCCCAAAGCACTCTGGCCATCATAGCCCATTCTTTGCATGATAGTAAGGCCTTTTCCATATTTGTTTGTGGGTAGTTTAGCCTATGGGATGTCTTTGATAGGGTCTTTGTAGATCCATTCTGCTATGTCGTCATCTCTGGTCTCCTCTTCCTGAATTTTTATGAGAATGAATTGTGCCAAAGTGCATGCTTTCTTAACCAGCGGTGGTTGAAGTAACCGTTGAGGCTTACCATAAGTTATAGGAGAAGTGGGTAATTTCCCAACACAAAAGAGTTGGCTTAGATTTTATTCCTTGAGACCTTCCTCAGCCATTTTCATTTTCAACTTCTCTTGCTTTGGTATAGGGGTGATTGAACTAGAAAGAGAGGTTGAACTAACATATGATGTGGATGAAATAGCTTCTTTATTGTTAGGAGTGGTGGTCTCTCATTGATGGTTAATATTGTTATAATATGCAAATGGATTTGCATTGCCTAAGATTGTGATTTCTACACCATTATGGGGAAACTTGATACACTGATGATAGGTGGATGGAACGGCTTGCATGGCATGTATCCAAGATCTTCCTAACAAGAGATTATATGGCAGAGGAAGGTCCAGAACTTGACAGATGATGTGCTTCACCACTAGGCCCACTCTGCTAGGTAACACAACAGCTCCTTTTAAAGAACGCTCTACATCATCATAGGCTTTTATGGTTATCTTTTTATGGGGGTCCACTGATTCTATTGCATATCCCAATGTTGTGACCAACTGCAATGTACATATATTCAAACTGGCGCCATTGTGAATCAAGACTCGCTTGATCCTATGTTGGTTTACAAATCCTTCAATATGGAGTGAGGCATTATGAGGTTGTTGGAAGGATGTATTTTCTCTTTTAGAGAAAGTGAGACATGGTTGTGACCTCATATTACCAACCATAGCTTGAAATTTGATTTGTATTAAGATTAGCAGGGACTAACACTTCTTGGATAGCTTGGTCCAAGATATTTTTGTGGGAGGGAGATAGGCGTAAGAGATATAATATGGAAATGAGTGCAGGCATTTTGTCTAATTGTTCCACAAGGTTATACTACTTGGGGATGGATGTTGTTCCTTGTGGAGCTGTTTTAATAGTGATCTTGCTACGATGGGTAACAACATTGTAGGTAGGGTTCGGATCTTTGAAGGTGAGGGTTACAATTTGTTCATCGGCACCATAGAGATGATTCACAGTGCAATTATAGGCAGCTTGTGTATAATTAGTTGTATCTATGTTTCTCCCTGATGTGGAAGGACCCCTTTGATCATGTGATGGAAGCGGATTCGTGAACATGAGATGATCATCATTTGAGGTTTTTGGGTCATGTCTTTTGATTTAAATTTCTCCTCGGTCAAGAAGATCTTGAACAAGATCTTTCAGTCTATGGCAGTTACTCATTTTATGCCCTTTCTCTTGGTGGAATTCACAATGTTCATTATCTCTCCACCATGGAGGTTTGACCTAAGGTTCATATTTAGATGTCTTTGATAAGGTCACCAGATTTGAAGAGACCAATTGACGCAATACCATTTTGATGGGTTCCCCTAAGGATGTGTATGTACATTTTGGTTTATAGTTTTATTGTCGTTGTCTTGGTTCCTCTTGTAGCGCATTGCGACCTTCATTTTGTGGAGTAGCAATGTTGTTGTTTTTAGGAGGGGGATTTTGCCTCGCAAATCTGACCATAGGTTGTGCACTTTTTATGGTCCTTGCATCTACAACCCCATCATTGATGATGTTCTTCTTCTTATTCTAGAAGTTGGGTTTATCATTATTAAAATGCGAGTGAGGGCCATCTTTTGGTTCATTTTATATTTTGATAAGTCCCTTTTTTATAAGGGCTCGTTCACATTTTAATCCTTGAGTGATCATGTCTTCAAAAGACTATGTACCCTTCATGTCTAGATGAAATTCCATTTTATTGTTTAAGTTGGAAATAAATATTTCCACTAGCTCTTGTTCAGGAAGATGAAGAGAACGTCTGCTAGACAGTTGCCTCCACCGTTGTAGGAAAGTTGAAAACAACTCCCCTAGCTTTTGCTTGGTATTGCATAGATCTGCCATGGTAACATCGCGTTCTATGTTGTGTAAATAATTTGCGATGAACTTTTGGACTAGTTCCTCAAATGTCCTAATGTCGCCTTGTAATCAGGAAAACCATTGTGTGGTTGTTCCCCCCAAACTCTAAGGAAAGAGGTGCATTAGATATGTGTCTTCATATGCCACTTTGAGGCAAGTTGAGTGAAATTCTTGGACATGATCTCTAGGGTCTCCTTTTCCCTGATACTTTTCAAACTTAGGTTTTTCAAACCCTCATGGAAAAGGTGGCATGTGTAGGTTCCTATCAAAGGGACAGGGATAAATATCATTAAGTGAAAACTGGGTAGTCCTCACACCACTGTGGAGTTGTTGAGCGAGATTCTTGACTTGTTGCCTCAGCATGTCTATTTCATTAAGAGGAGGAGGTGGGGGGTTTCCTTGATTAAGGTCATATCGGAAGTAATTTCCAGCTCTTCCACCCTCATTACGGCTATGGTTCCTTGATGTTTGTCGTATTTGTGTGGTATCAAAATCAAAGGGCAGTTTAGCACCCTCTTGAGCAAGTCTCAAAAAATGAGCATCTACGTTGTTTTTAAGGATTTCATTGAAGATTTGATTGAATTTGGGGTTGTGTTGTGCTCTTTCTATTTCTTCATGAGTTGGGGTACTAGGATCTTCATCATTTGGACCTCTTCCAATAGCTTCTTAAAATTCATTGAGATTTTTGTCCTCCTCTTCTTCAATCTCTAGTTGTCTAGTTTTCGATCTAGTGTGAGCCATTTTGTTTGAAAGTTGTTTTTGAAGATTGGTGAAAGTTATTATGAGTTAGTGATTGAATGAGAGAGAAATGTTTTGTGAAGTGTTTAGAAGATGGATCTCTAACACTAAAGGTTGGATGTTTACCAAAGTTCTTTGTGAATTTCTCTTTGTGTTGTCAACAATGTTGATGTGATAAGGTATACCAAAGTTTGAGATGTGTTACAAACCAAGCTACCTAGTAATGAGAGGGTACACTCATAGACTAGTTTTAACCTACATAGAAATGCCTCTTAGGATGATTTATCCTAGATGAAAAGACACTCTAAAAAGTGATGTGTTGTTTTGATTTAATCAATATCTAAAAGGAACTTAGGACAAAACCTTTTTATGTTTTGAGAGTTGAATGGATTGATGATGTATGAATGTGAAAGTGGATAGAATGTGGACCTCAAAAAAAAATTGTGTCACAAAGGGGACTTCTTCTTCTTCTCGCTCAGGGGTTGGTGGTTCTTCTCAAGCTATGTTATATGTAATTCAAATGTTTGGAAAGAAAGCAAGGTTGATTTTGCCTCTTGTAAAGCGGAAAATAATCGAACCCTGGTTGCTCTCCCCTCTTCTAACTCCAAGGAGAGAGAAGGGAGGTTGCTAGGGTTGATGGCTTTCACTTAAGGAGACTTTACATTCAAAAGAGGGGTTGAAACCCACAAGATCCAATCCCACACAATGCAAGATTGGATTCTAAATGTGTGTCAAGGGTTAAGACAGCAAGGCTACCCTCTTTTGTAAAGAATGTGGATAGAATGATTAAGCTAGGAATGCATAGAAAGTGAGAAAGATTCGCTTATAAACTGAGATAGGGATATAGGATGAAGCTGCGGACCTAGAATTAGCAGTAAAATGTCGATACGACGCTATCCTGCAAATTTGAGCAAAAGTTGACGGGACGATGGCGCCCGGCGTGCACACGGTCCTCCGAAAAATCCACGAAATGAAGGGGGATCTGTTCATCTCTGCACAAGGATTCCAAATCTTCAATTTCAGCCGCGTACCTGCAACCTACACATAGAAAAGCGAAGACGGTTGGGGGGTTAGGGATTAGGGGTTTGCCTTTAGGTCAAACCCCGGTTTTGGAATTAACCAAGAAATGAGAAATGTTGTAAATGTAAATGTCTGTAATGTAAAACAAGTACTAATACCTTGTTGTAAGGATGTTTGTATCCTTATGTGCGAAGGTATAGATGTTGTTGTATGTTGTATGTTGTAGTAGTATGTAGTAAGTGATCTCCTCTTCAATGGTTGAATCCTTGTCTTGAATGCAACACTTAGCCTTGAATGGAGACTTAGAATGATCAATTGCTTGAAAGAATGCTTGAATGCTTGAATGTTTGAATATCGCTTTCCATGTCTTGTACACATATGTCCTTCCTCTTTTCATCTTTTCAAATGAGAGAGGAAAATGTAGTTTATATACTTATCAATTAGGGCTAAAAGACTGATTTTCCCGACCTTAAGCCGACCAGGAAACAATATTTTCCAATTTGCAAACAAAAAGACCCGAAGTCCCATAAGAGACCGGGCCCAAAATAGGGTCAGGGACCAGGGCGCTGGGCGCCATGGTCCTGGGGGACCAGGGCACTCGGCGCCCTGGTCCTGAAGGACCAGGGCGCTAGGCGCTCTGGTCCCACCTCCCGGGACAGCAGGGTGCAAAGGAGGTTCAGGCCAGGGTGCTTGAAAAATGCAGTTTTTGGTGTCGTGGACAAGTTTTGGGGTCTCCATTTAGGTTCCGTGTTGCGTCGCCATCATGAAGACCGAAATGCAGTCGAAATTGCAAGTGTCACAATTTTAGGACGCTACATTTAGCCCCCACTTTAGCGGGAGTATGTATGCTCATACTTCCGGTAAAGTACAAGGAAACAACATTGAAAGACTTTTACCACGTCAAGGAGGCAAGACACACCAAGCCCCCAGTGGACTAAGGATCTTACGACTTTGATTGACAAAGTAAAAGGGAGGATCACGAGGGAGAACCATGACTGTCAATAGTAAGGTTCCCTCACTATGAGTCATGCAAGAAAAATACCAAAAATTTTCAAGGCAAAGCTACGTTCGCCAAGAAATTTTCAAGTATCCTGAAGGGATAGACAGGGTGTATGATCCCTATGTTAAAGTGATCGTACACGCCTCAATGGGGGTGATTGTTTTAATGTAGTGATACACATAAGAAATGAGAAAGGAGCATGTTATCACAAAGATTTAGCCCCCAAGTGTGAGATAAACCCAAGGATAATAGACACAAAACACAAAGCACGAGGTGACTTCACTTTCCTCGGGGTCAGCATGCTGTATGATAATTCATGTATATATATCATATGTATGTATGCATAATTGTTCTTCATTCCCCAATCAAGGAAGGTCACCTAGAAGAAGGGAACACATGTGTCTTTTGATTCAACATGAGAGAGACCAAAGAGATCTCAATGCTTTGCATCATCCTCAAGTAGACAACACTAAGGACAGCAAATAGAAGAATGAGAATAACATATAGAAGAAGTAACACAAGAGGAGGAGAGAATCTACTATGCTAATGTAACTAGTCTAGCACGTCATCTACCCCCCGATCTTGCTAATCAATGTTTTGGGAAGGCAGGGAACACGCTAGAGGAGGAACATCCAACATAGCAGATGGAGCTATCACAAGATCCAAACAAGGGCTATGTTCATGTTCCAAGCAACATTGTTCTTGTCTAGGAGCTAGGATAAGTGCTTTAGAAAATTCGTTAGATAAATGGTTATCAATATCAACAAGTTCATATTCACTATCAAAAGCAAGAGGAGTAACATGTTCATCATGAATAACATTTTCATCTATAGCATCATCAAGATTTATAAAAATAGGATCTTTAACCCGTATAGGATCAAGACCATCATGCATCTTATGTTTAGGGGATTTTGGAGAAAATGGCATAATGCTTGTTGAAGGTGTTTTTGGAGATTGCAAAGTTTGAGAAGTAGCTGCTTGAGCTCTAAGACGACGCTTTCGTCGACGTTCACGTGCAGAATGATTTCATCTAGTCTTAGTAGGAAGTGGAGAAGATTGAGGAGGAGGAATGTTCTCATCCTTATCACTTGGGTGTTTAGGTTGTGGTCTCTTAGGCTAGATAATAGGAGAAGAAGAAGGTCTCTTCTCTCTATAAAAGGAAGGAGGAGGAACTGCTCCATATAAAGGAGGAATTCTTGGTTTAGGAAGAAGACCAAGTCCATCATGACGAGGAGGTATAGGTCTATTTTTAGAAGATTTATTAGGCATAGACATAGTCACATCCATAGGGATGGGTTGGGAATCTTCTTGAGGAAAGATATTAGTTTTATCTTTCAAAGGAAGAACTTCCTTCTCAAGAACGATAGGAATATCAAGTTTGGGTGTTCTAGGTTCACTTAAAGATAGGATCATATCTGTTTTCCACTTTTGATAAGATTTGAAAGATGATCACTTCGTGGAGGAAGGGATTGGAATTGTTTAGGCCAAAAGTAATCAATAGGAACGCTAGAAGTTCTTTCAGCTGGTTTAAAGAGACTATGATTGACAGTAACAACTTCACCATTATGGGGAAATTTCAAACACTTATGTATAGGAGAAGCAATAGCTTTCATGGAAGATAGCCAAGGATAGCCAAGCTTCACACGAAATTGTTCGGATGAAGGAATAATAGCAAAGTTCACATCAAGGGATTTGTTATGGACCTCAATAGGTAATGTAATAGAACCAATTGCAAGAGAAGAAAATGCATCAAATAATTTCACAACCACATCTATTTTTTCATAGATCACTTGATTCAATTGCAAAGTAAAAAGAAATTCTTCAGTAATAACATTAACCATGCACGAAGGATCAATAAGCACTCCATGGCAAGGTGTATTCTTAACTTTTGCAACTATGTATAAAGGACCATCGGGTGCCCTGATAGTTTCACTAGAATCAAATGTGATGGAAGGTTCTTTAGGGTTTTCTTGTTGCTCTACAAAGTTAATCACATTCGGAGTCATAGACACAAGACCATCACATGAGAGAGAGGAATCATTAGTCTCAATCGCATTGGAGGTATGAGAAGGTAATGGATCAGTAAAAATCTGAAGATTTTGGTTAGGAGGAGCTACAGATGTATTGCCTTTATCATTCACTCCAGAGACAGAGATAGTATTATTATCAATCAAATCTTGAATTTTACCCTTTAAAGAAAAACATTTTTCAGTATCATGCCCAGGCTGACGATGAAATTGACAAAAAGATTTTTTATCAAAATAAGGTGAAGTAATCTTTGCAGGATCTATTTGCCTTATAGGAGGAAGAGTAAGCACATTTTGTTCCAATAACTTATTCATAATACTATGCAATGATTCATTCAACGGAGTATACTTTCTTTCTTTCTTGAAAAACTTAGAAATAGGAGGCACACCTGATGCTGCATTCACAATGTATTTGATGATGTTTTCATTGAATTTGATGGAATCTCTGTTTGGTTTAAACTTTCCAAATAGTTGTTGACTGCTATCACCCTTATCACTCGGAGCCATAGGATGTGATTGTTCCATTTGACTCACAGTCAGTTGATAATTGTGAAGAGTTGCACACAACTGTTGGAAAGAATTAAACTCAGAAAACAGAAGTTTGTCTCGAATATCTTTTTGTAAATTAGAAATAAAGATTCTTTGAATATCATTGTCAGGCACTGGAAAAGAAATTTGAGCATACAAATGCTTATATCTACCAATGAAATCAGTCACTTTTTCTTTAACACCTTGTTTACAATGCATTAAATCAATCAAAGTAACTTTAGGACTTATATTGTTTTGAAATTGTTGAATGAAAGCATTTGCAAGTTGTTCAAAAGAAGTAATAGAATAAGAAGGCAACGAGCAATACCATTGTAGGGCTTTGTCTCTTAATGTTCTAGTAAACAGTTTTGCAAGCAAACTTTGGTCATAAGCAAAATCAGTACATATTGTTTGAAAAGTCTTAACATGTGTTAGAGGATCACCTTTACCATTATAAAGCTCCAAATGCGGGATTTCAACATGTTTAGGAGGGATAGCTCGAACAATGTCAAGAGAAAGTGGGCTCGCAACATCAAATGTGGGCACACTAAACTTAGATTGATTCATAGAGGCAATTTGTTGCTGTAAAGAAGAGACAGTTTGTGCAAGATTGTTAATGGTCGCTTCAGTCGAAGAATTCATATTGGATGTGTTAGATTGAGATGGAGGTGTTATGTTATTGAAAGAAGGTAAAGAGTAAGGTGGCGGGACACTATGATAGTTAGTCATAGGAGATGATTGGACAGGAGGAACACTACAAGGAGGAATGGAATGGTTGAATGAATTGCCCCCTTGCGTCATGTTCATTTGTGGAGATATAATAGGAACACTCATTGAAGGAATGAATGAAGAAGTTGGATTGAATGAAGGAAGAGGGTTAATTGAAGAGGAAGGATTGCCCCCATGACTGGTAATCATAGGCAGAATGTCTTGTATAGAAGTAGTCATTATGTTTGATGTAAAAGTAGGTATGCTAGCAATAGAAGTTGTCAAAGGAATAGAATGATTAACTTGTGTAGGAGGTTGTGTATAACCTAAAGTTTCAGCACAACTCTTCATAGGCATCACATTCGAATCCACAATGTGTGCAATACCACGCAAAATATCAATTCCATTCTTATCACTTTGAAGCATATGTTTTAGACCCTCAATTAAAGGAAGAGCTTGACTATCGGGGTATTCTTGAGACATCCATTGTCGAAAATTGTCAAATTGATTATCCAATTTCGCAAGTTGTTCTACAGAAACCTCATGGAGAGCTTCTTCATCATTAGGAGGATTAGAGGAATTACCCATGTCCTCGTTAAAAAGGCTATTCAAATTAGGTTCCATCTCCTCAGTAATTAAACCTTGGAATGACTTAATTCTAAGGCTTCGTCTAACAGGAATGGTGTAAGTAGGGCTTATTGTTGTAAAACTCATGCACTAGAAAGGGAGAGAAGATTTTGAATTTAGAGGTAGCAAATTTCAGTAAAATCAGCCAATCTCCTAGATTTAAGCTGTTAAATGCAATTACGACAGTCTCCCGAAATTTCAAAAAAAATGTTTGGGACCGTGGCGCTCGGAGTGCACACGGTCCCTACAAATTTTTTTGAAATTTGCAGGGATGAAAGTTATGATGATTTTAGAGCTAATCTGAAAAAATTGAGTGATTTTACAATCTGTAGATAGGCCAAATTAAAGTTGCAATTTCAAAATTGAACCCTACCAAGATTGTCGAAAAATGCAAAATTTGAATTTTGAAAAAGAGAGGGAAACTGAAATTTTGAATTTTATGATTTTAGAGGGAATACCAAAGGCAATGCAAGTTTTGAAATTTAAAAGTTGACTCAATTTCACGCAAAATTCAATTTTGAAAGCGGAAATCAAAGTTGTTGTAATTAAGCACTTAATTTCAAAAGTCACAAATTGCAAGAATTTGAATAAAGCACTGAAATTTCGAATGAATGCAAACACACTTTTCAGATTTATGATAGTAAGAACACAATTTTGACACAAAATTTCAATTTCAACAATTTTTGAATGATTAGAAGCCCTAAACCAAGCAATCACAAGACCAACTTTGACTGTAATTTTGAAAGTGTTATAATTGATAAAATCAGCCAAAATTCTGGATTTTAGCAGAAAAATACAGTAAGATCTAGCTCCCGAAATTTCGGAAAAAAATGTCGGGGACGATGGCGCTCGGAGTGCACACGGTCCTCGCAACTTTTTTCCAAATTTTCAGGGATGAAAGATATTGTGATTTTATTGCGGAATCCAAAGTTACAGCTGATTTGGAGATCTTTTGATCAGTGAAATTGTCGGACAAAGGTTGAATCAAGAGGGTTTCAAAAATTAGGGTTTTGACACTTAACCACTTAATTTTCAAAATTAAAGCGCAAATATGAATTGATAATTTGTAATAAAAGGGCAGATCTGAAGCAAGCATTAACAATTAAACATTTCACAAGTTCAATTTTCAAAAAGAAAATTTAGGATTTTTATGCAATTTAACCTCTAAAATTTTGCAAAAGATCAAACATGGAAATGTAATCAAGGAATCAAATTTTCAAATCTAACCATGAATAATCAGAAAGGATGTTCATGTCGGGTTCACCAAAATGTAAAGCGGAAAATAATCGAACCCTAGTTGCTCTCCCCTCTTCTAACTCCAAGGAGAGAGAAGGGAGGTTGCTAGGGTTGATGGTTTTCACTTAAGGAGACTTTACATTCAAAAGAGGGGTTGAAACCCACAAGATCCAATCCCACACAATGCAAGATTGGATTCTAAATGTGTTTCAAGGGTTAAGACAGCAAGGCTACCCTCTTTTGTAAAGAATGTGGATAGAATGATTAAGCTAGGAATGCATAGAAAGTGAGAAAGATTCGCTTATAAACTGAGATAGGGATATAGGATGAAGCTGCAAACCTGGAATTAGCAGTAAAATGTCGATACGGCGCTGTCCTGCAAATTTGAGCAAAAGTTGACGGGACGATGGCGCCCGGCGTGCACACGGTCCTCCGAAAAATCCACGAAACGAAGGGGGATCTGTTCGTCTCTGCACAAGGATTCCAAATCTTCAATTTCAGCCGCGTACCTGCAACCTACACATAGAAAAGCGAAGACGATTGGGGGGTTAGGGATTAGGGGTTTGCCTTTAGGTCAAACCCCGGTTTTGGAATTAACCAAGAAATGAGAAATGCTGTAAATGTAAATGTCTGTAATGTAAAACAAGTACTAATACCTTGTTGTAAGGATGTTTGTATCCTTATGTGCGAAGGTATAGATGTTGTTGTATGTTGTATGTTGTAGTAGTATGTAGTAAGTGATCTCCTCTTCAATGGTTGAATCCTTGTCTTGAATGCAACACTTAGCCTTGAATGGAGACTTAGAATGATCAATTGCTTGAAAGAATGCTTGAATGCTTGAATGTTTGAATATCACTTTCCACATCTTGTACACATATGTCCTTCCTCTTTTCATCTTTTCAAATGAGAGAGGAAAATGTAGTTTATATACTTATCAATTAGGGCTAAAAGACTGATTTTCCCGACCTTAAGCCGATCGGGAAACAATATTTTCCAATTTGCAAACAAAAAGACCCGAAGTCCCATAAGAGACCGGGCCCAAAATAGGTCCAGGGACCAGGGCGCTGGGCGCTCTGGTCCCACCTCCCGGGACAGCAGGGTGCAAAGGAGGTTCAGGCCAGGGTGCTTGAAAAATGCTGTTTTTGGTGTCGTGGACAAGTTTCAGGGTCTCCATTCAGGTTCCGTGTTGCGTCGCCATCGTGAAGACCGAAATGCAATCGAAATTGCAAGTGTCACAATTTTAGGACGCTACACCTCCTTTGTTTTTGTGATAACTCAAAGCTCTATACTGAGTAAAAGCTCTGTTGTTAAAAGGATCTTTATCGAACTCATTGGATTTTTCTTGAAGATATAGACGCATATGATGCAAGAAGGCTCTATGTGAGACAAGAATTTGTCTATTGAGATAGAAAAATTTCCTTCTTTTGATAAAAGCCTTTGAACTCAATGGTCTTCTCTTCAAATTGACATGTTGATGAAGATTCCTTTTTCTCAATATTTGAAGGATGGTCATAGAATTTGATATTTTGTTTGCACTTTGTTTGATGTTTATTTGTTGGTCAAATGTTTGATGGAAAATTGTGTTGGATGAATACTTGGTTTGAATTGGTCTTGAATTTCTTTGACAAGAAAACAGAGCAAGCACACAAACACAATAATTTTGCCTCAAAAGGCACAAATAGGTGTGGGTCTAAATCAACCCAATCTTTGAAATTTTTGACCCCTTTTCAAAAAAAATTGTATGTTTTTTCCAAAAGCCTGAAGTCGGCTCAATTTATCACTAGTCTGACACAAAACAAAGACACTTCAAACACACTTTATCCCTAAGGTCAAATGGCCAGTTGCAATAAATTCACCCCACATCTTGATATTTCTTCAACTTTGGTACTACATATCTTATGAATCTCATCATAGTAGGTAAGAATGTGATATACTAAGTCTTGTGCAAGCATAATAGATAGATGATCCCTATGATGGGGGAGTCACCACTTTTATCAAGCTACAAGTAGCCTTTCAAAAAGACTTGTTTCTACTCAAGGAAATATGTATGGTGAGTATCTTGGGAGCAAAACCATCTATCCTCTTGCATTGAACTTCTCGCAAATATCCTCAATCAATAGAACGGGTGGGCTTCTATATAAAAAAGTGTCTAGTAATGTTCGATGTTTTTGGATATAAGTTCATTCTGTGGTGACTCACTTAAGAGCCTTGTAACTTGCGGTGGGGCCCATATGTCCTTTCGACAAGTTACACTATAGGAATAGCTATACCCAAGGCTACAGCTTGTGCTCACACCTAATTTCTATAGCGGCTCGAAGGATTTACCACACGAGTTCGTTCCCAAGAGTGATGTGTCTCTTGCCAGGCCTCTCTTAAAAAGATAGAATTTTGAGTGTTACTCACTTTTTTCTTGAACCTAGGACCATGAAAACCAAGGGAGAGGATAGTGTGTGTTAGAATTAGGACCACTCGACAAACTTTTTTTTGCACAAGTATGTCAAACACTAAAAACACTTGTTCATTTTAACCAAATTATAGCAATGTGATCTAAAAGCTATTTGGAGATGTTGCTCCAACAAAAATGGTGTTCTTTTTAACTTCAAGGCAAAATGTTATGTAATCTAGGAACTTGAAATCCATGTCAACTGAATTTGAAACACATTTTGCTGTGAAGTAAATCGCTTTGAAAACAAAAACTTTAACAAATTGGGGGTTCTTTTTAACTTGCACAAATGAAGTGTTGATTGTGAATTTTAGCTTGATGCAAGAAATAAAATTTGTTGTCTTTTTTTAAAACCCAAAACGAAATGAATCCTAACTTGCAAGAAAAAAAAAGTAAATTTGTTGGGTTTGAGTTTGTGGTTCTTTTTATTTTGACAAGTGAGATTCCTTTTAAACCCAAATTTAAAAGATGTGATTCATTTTAGGACCCAAAAGGAAATGTGAAGTTAATTATTTTAAGCTAAAATAGAAAGTGAATTCATTTTAAACCCAACTTTAAAATACAAAGTTAGTAAAAAATAATTTTGCTTCCTAATCTAACTCTTAAAAATCTTGCAATGGGGTTAGTCAAAAACCTACACAAAAAAGCAATTAATCAATGAAAAAGGATTTTTTGGTGGGCTTCTACAAGCCTAAATGTTTTTAACTTTTCAGTTACAAAAAGGATTTTACAACTCTCTATTACAATAGTGCCACTCTGTGTGAAAACAGAAGTGCTATTTAACACAAAAGCGCTATATTAATGACAAAAGCGCTAAACTAAATACAAATGCACTACAAGAAAGATAAACGTACTAAAAGACTTATTGGAGTTGACAAAATACAACACCACAGGAGCCCAAATGATCTCTACAAGCTGAAAAACCTATTACAAGGAGAAGCAAGGAAGCAAATCACAGAAGAAAGAAATACACAGAAAATATGCTAAAAAAGAGAGCTCAATATTCACAAAAAGTGTAATGTAATAATCCTTCTTCTTACAATGAAAAGAAAGAACTCAACCTTTAATAGGTCAAGAAACCCTAAAAGGGAAAACCTAGGTTTGCACATAATAATTAATAAAAGAATTAATTATTATGCACCTAAAGTTAGCTTAAGTGTAAAAGAGATAAAGGGAAGTTAAATAATTAAACAAATATTATTTAATTAATCAAGTAAATACCCGAATACTCTAACACCCCCCCTTAAGCTACACTTGGGGAGAATCTAAAACCTATAACAGCTACTGAAAGCAGGAAAGATGGGTCCCAGCAACAAGGCCTAATCAAGTACCCAAACACAATGAAATCTCTATGAACTAGAGAAATAGAGAAAACCACATGGGAAAAAACTCTACTCCAAAAAGAGATGGAAAAGAACATCACTGAAGCATGAATAACCTAGAAACACTATCGAAGAATAACTATTGATCTGAAGAACCTCCACTGAAATAGAACAAGACCAGGTAGAGAAGATTGTAATCTGTATGAGTGCCCTCAAATGACACTACTCGAATCAGAAGGCAAACAAGGCAAACAATTGAAATCAAAGATACAGATGGCATGAAAACATCAAAGCCTGAAGAGCTGATCAATCAAACCATGGAAGCATTAGAACCAACAGGACAAACCTCCCCATAATATTGAAGAGGGAGAGGGACAGGTACACTGAAAAGAACAACCAACAAGAACTGCACAACGAAGAACCAGGAATATCAAGGGTGCAAAGAAAGTACATAGTGTCGTGGAAGGAACACTCACTTGACACACATCCTGAGGCGAATTTCATGGAAGGAACACTCACTGGACAACGGGAGATGGAAAAAAAGGAAAACATCAACCCCCTCATGGCACTTTATAAGCAGTGCATGTACAATAAGGCACAAGATATGCATGATCCCAAGTAAACAATGCATGATGGCACTTTATCTCAGTGTGTTTGCATAAATACAATGCTACAATGATACTAAGACTGGAAAGAGAAAGGAGAACCAAAATAGAGACATCCTACTCAAAGAAGAGATCTCAAGACCTAAAACAACCAAGATATCCACCAGAGTGTTGAAAAGAAAAAAAAATTGAATAAAACATTCTTGGAGCAGAATCTAGAAATAAAACTCATATGGTTGGAAAGTACAGTACAAGCTTTCCAACGATATCAAGTTTTTGAAAAGCGGAGTTCGGATGCTCATTCTATGGCTCCCGGAATGCAAAAATGAGACCCTACTTTGACTGAAAAAAAACACAGTCAAACAGCAAAATTGGAAAAAAAATACCAACCTGACGAGGTCCGGCTCAGAACCAGCTTTCCGACTCCTATTCATTTTCAAAAAAAATGACTTCGTATGCCCAAGATATGACCCAAAAACCAAACCCCCCTTCAAAACAAAAGGAAGGGGTAGTCTGGTGGCTGGGCGGGCAGAGGTTGCCAGTGGGGGCGGCCTGGTGGAGCCCCGGTGGCCGGGTGGTGGGTTTCGGTGATCAGGAGGTGGAGCTAGGGCAGCCGGCGGGCTGGGTGGCGATTACCAGCGGCGGCAAGGAGCTGCGAAGAGCGATGACCGACTGGGAGCTACAGACAGCAGAGGCCAGAGCCGACGACGACCACAGGAAGGCCGATGGCGGCGGGGAGCAGCAGGGAGGCCGGCGGGAGGCGTGGTGGCAAGGGCCGCAAGGAGGCCAGCGGGGGCCGGAGGGGGCCGAAAGGCAAGGGCCGACAGGGGCAGGGGGTCGGAGGACGGTGGTACAGGGCCCAAGGCAGTCGGATCTGCGGCAGCGGCAGGATCAGGGGGCCCCACGGTACCCTACATACCATAGGGAACCCCCCCAAAATGTTTTTTGACAAAAAAAAATTGTGAAAACCCTTGCTTTTTTTTCCCTTGTGCTTTTGATTTTTTTTCTTAAGATTTTTGTAAAAAATCAAAATCCAACCTGCATGTCATAAAAAGGCAAAAAAAATTTCTTGGATTGCATGCCAAGGTCATACAGCGTGGATCTGGAGAAAAAATACTCCCAGAGGCTCAGGAACCAAGAAAAGGTCAAGTTTTATATGATTATAGGGTTTTTCAGGCCTTCTGAGCACGACGGTGAGGTCCGTTTAGGCCCAAAGTGCTTAGAAAAAAAGGCCTATTCCTAAGTACAAAAAAAACTTCCTGAAACCCCAGATCTGCTTCCAATGCAAAAATTGTCAAAACAAGAACAAGTAGCTACAGATATGAAGCTCTGATACCATATTGGAGTTGAGAAATGCAACACCACAGGAGCCCAAATGATCTCTGCAAGCTGAAAAACCTGTTACAAGGAGAAGCAAGGAAGAAAATCATAGAAGAAAGAAATACATAGAAAATATGCTCAAAAAGAGAGTGTTCAATATTCACAAAAAGTGTAATGTAATAATCCTTCTTCTTACAATGAAAAGAAAGAACTCAACCTTTAATAGGTCAAGAAACCCTAAAAGGGAAAACCTAGGTTTGCACATAATAATTAATAAAAGAATTAATTATTATGCACCTAAAGTTAGCTTAAGTGTAAAAGAGATAAAGGGAATTTAAATAGTTAAACAAATATTATTTAATTAATCAAGTAAATACCCAAATACTCTAACAAGACTTTGTCAAACAGAATAAAATTATGTCAAACAGAGAGATCAAAAGTACTAAAACTAGGTACAATAGTGCTATTTAATGGTCAATAGTGCCATTTGGAAGACAATAGCGCTATTCTGGTGAACAATAGCACTAAATCACCAACTTTTGAAGGCACTAGAGCATAATCAATAGCGCTAAAGCACGACCTGTGTGTCAATTAAAACAAAAAAGTTAGTAGTTTATCAAAATCGATCAAAAGGTTGCGTGTTCGATTCATGTCGGGTTCACCAAATGATGCTCTACAAAAAGGATGATAGTAAGACACACAAACACAAGGAGCAATTCAAACGTTAGTGTTAGTGTCAGAAATCATAAATGAAAGACTATCATAAACAACCATATCAAGAGAGATACCAAACATAAAATGGAAAGCTTAACAAAAAGAAGGAATGCAATGAAACATCCTCAAATGCCCTCCAACATAATTGTAGTTGCTCCTCCCTTGTTCCTCTCCTCTCCAAGTTCCAAATGAGTCTAGCTCTTAGTAGATTTTTGCACTATTCTAGATGTCTTATGGAGATTCAAGATTGAAAATGATTAATTATGCCAATGCAAGTGTAAAACAAGCTAAATATGAGATGTTATTTAATTAACTAATGTTAATTTTAGCCAAAAGACAAATGTAGATTATGCTAAAATGCTCTCCTAAATTCACTATAACTTAGATACATGCAATATTTATGTATCTAGATTATGAAGAAATGAGCTCCTATTTATAGGAAAAATGGAGCAATGGATGGTTGAGATTGAGTAATCTCAACAAGGGTCAGGATTCATGGGTTTATGATCCATGTGAGGGCTTTCAATCCAATCCTAAGATGACAAATATCAACATGAGATGACTTGAGAGGAGATGGAAGAATCATTAAATACTTGAGATGACTTGAGGGTTACCTTAGGAGTTAAGGTTTAAGTTGGGTTGAATGAATAAAGCCTTTATCCAATGAATAATGTCTTTATCCAATGGATAAAATCTTGTGCAAGAGTTAGTGGGAATAACCATGGTCAAAGCAATGAATGCTTGAGGAGACACATGGGTTACATGGAGGTTGAGTTAGAGGTTAAGCCTCTAACCATTTGGGCAAGTGGAATTAACCATAAATGGTTATGTAAGAGCCATTAATGGTCATGTAAGAGCCATTAGTGGTTTGGAAGACTTTAGGGGTTAGCTTGTTGAACACATAAAGCATTAAATGTTTTTCAAAGACTTTGGAGGCTTTGAGAAGTGACTTCAAGTTGCTTAGGAATGTGACAATATTTAGGAGATGGATTAGGCTAATTAGAAAGGGTTAGAAGAACTTAGAAAGTGGTTAGAAGAGTCTAGAAGGGGATTTAGGATTGCAAGTGGGTTTGAGTGTGGCTTAATGAATTAATTTAAATAAATTGAATAATTTATTTAACTAATAGGAGAAGGGGTTGGAGATGAATTAATTTTAAATATTAATTAAATTAACTGATTATTGAAGGTTAAATAATCAAATAAATAGTAAATATTCATTTAATTAAGTGGACAGAATTATGTGACTACACAAACATTTATTTTGTTACACCATAAATATAAAAAAACACTAGATAAGGATAACACATGTGTAGGCTTAATCTCCATTCAAATTTCAGGACATAACTCCTAAGCACTAGCAAATGCAAATTATTGCCAATTACTAAAATAATCTCACTATCAAGGTAGATACACCAAACACTCTTAAACAAACTTTGGAATATTTCCATCAACTTGAATAGATGCATCATGATACTATAGACTTATCCCAAATAATTTTGTAGTCATATCAATTAATCGTATTGCTACAACTTAAATTGTTCCAACATGACAAGATGGTAACATAATTTTTTCATCATTCCAAATGCTACAAAAGTAATCAACATGTCTAATAACCAATGTCCAACAATCTCCCTCAATGATAACACTACTTTGACATCAATGACAACACATGTGCAAAAATCTCCCCCTTTGTCATTCATGGCAAACAACAAAATATTATTGGCACATTTACACAAATTTGATAAATCTGATATGTCAAGATTAGGAAATCCCTCTAATTGAAACAACTTGAATTCTACTTACTCTCACTCATATTCAAATAATTTATAGCATTTTGAGTTCATTTCTCCCCCTTTGACATCAATGCCAAAGCCCAACTCAAGTATGTTGGTGATGGATGAATTATGAATAAACATGATATGTAGAAAAATATAGAGCACGTGTAATTTGGAATCCTTTAGCAACTGTTCTTGATTCTATTGAACTTAAACATAAATCATCGCAACTCCATAAACCTTGAATGCTACATCATTCTCATCCTCTTCTTCATGATCACTTTATCATATATTAATTAGTTAAACACTTGGTGATAAACCTATTACAAATGTCTGTTTATCTTGAAGTCTTTGACATTACAAGGATGACCCTATATCTTAGGTTGACTTTGTTAAATTACAAAACTCATTAATAGATATTTAATATTTTTTAACTTGTTAGGGCACACAACAAATACCAAATATTATTTATTCAAATTATGAAGTTTAACAACCCTAACGAACTATAAGTCACAATGTAGATCAAATAAAGAAACATATGCTACTTGAATCAAAAGAAACAAGAGAGCAATATAAACAAGAAAAAATATTCAACTTTAAGAATTTATTTTTCTCATTCATCTGCATTCTACTATGAAAATTATACCATTTTTTTCATTATCTGGTACTTAGCATTCTATAAGAAACTTATATATGAAAAAAATTATTAGCGAGAGATAAATAAAGGTAAATGTTAAAGCTAATAAGATTTGTACAAAATAATTAGGATATACATATACTTCATCACATAGTAAACGTATTTACAAAATTATAATTCGATGGGTTAAAAATGTGATATAACTCCAACAAAAAATAATTAAGGAAAACTATTTCCAAGAAAATATCTCAAATAATCTAAATCTTCATATATTTTTTTTGATTTGGGATCAACTAAGCTTTGAGAGTAGGTCAACATTGATCCCATGCCCCAATACATTTATCAAGGGGATCCACCCCCACTTAAAAAATGTAAATAATCATAACTATTATGTTGGTTTTGTGTACTACATTTTGTTGTTATTGCTAAAAGTTGTTAATTGTTTATTATTTAGCCTAGTTCATTCACACACACTTCACAATCTCAAGGTCATTGCAACAAATGAACATTAGTCAAAGTGTTTAGCTCTCCTATTAGGGTTATAGCTAAACCTTATTCATGTTCCAATGATATGCCATGGATATTTAAGATCTTAGTTTGTATTCTTAAGTTGGAATCCCAAATTCAACATATGAGATAGTACTTATACTCTTACAATTAATTAATTGTGTTTCAACTAGCTTAGAAAGGAATATATATAATACAAACTCAAGAGCACTAAAAGAAAAAGGAAAAATTGACTTATTTATACAATATATGGATATAGAAACTAACGTAAATAATGTTTGCCAACATAAATAATGTTTGCCATTTTGTCATTGATGTCACTGGTCGGTTGTTGAAATTCAAAGTTATTGAAGCTTCAATTGTATTGCTTGTCTACCTTGTTGCTTGAGTTGCTTGAGCTCCTTGTTTTTTTACTTAAGTTGATCAGTTTCTTAGGCATGTTTATGTTGGTTGTTGGTGACAAATTTAAGTTGATCGGTTTCATAGGCATGTTTATGTTGGTTGTTGGTGACAAATTTAAGTTCTTAGTAATATTATTGCCAAGTCTTGTATGCTTTGTTTTGGAGTTGTAATTTTTTTGGGATGTTTCTACATAGGTGGCAAGTGGTATCGTAGCATATGCAATAGAGTCTTGCCTTCCAGTAGTTGTTTGTCACATGGTTCAATTTAAATGTATGTTTTTCTCTCTACGTGAAATTTTCTTGGCAGTTATCTCTTCTCAATCTGAGAAAGTTCAACTCTCCTAACATGTTCTAGAGTTTGTGACACATATTAAACTTCAAGATATTTTTAACACATGGTTCTCTAATTTATTCTTTTTGCTGAGAGAGTCGTGGGAGTTACGACATTCCTGGATGATTGTGTCTCATCTTCTCTACTCAGACTTGATTCATTTTAGCTTCATTTTTTGGGAGACTTCTTTATATGTTCGTTGGGAGTGTTATCATTTTTCTTCTTCACTGTTTTTATTTGGTCGAAATTTATTTCTTGAGTCGGTATGATTCTATTATATTATAAATCATTTCTTAATGATTGTTTTGCATGGTGTTTTTTACAGGATAGAAATTATCTTTGCATTATCGGTGGGAAGAGTGATAGTTTTCTTTGTTGGAGTATCGCTTCTTTTCTTGCAGATGTTGGTTGTAAAAAACATATCTTCAAATGATATGTGTTGATTGTATTTTGTGAAGATTTTTTAACGTTTGCTGAAATTATTCTCTCTTTATCATTTTTATTTATGATGTATTTTTTTGAAAAGTATATGAGAGAGTTGAGGTGTTTTCTTGTTTTTTTTAAATGAAGAAGATGACAGTGAACGGGTTTTTGGTTCATATAGATGGATATCTTTTGGGGGATGTGATGAATTTGGATATATATCTTCTTCACTTTTGTTTTGGACCTGGATCTAGGACATTTTTTGAGTTGTGTAAGAATGAGGATGGAAACAGTTTTCAATGAGCAGTTGTACATGAAGAATACTAGATGTGAAAGTTGGTATACCGCTTATAATAATTAGTCATTGGTGTGCTGAAAAAGAAAGATAGTTTGCATTACTTCAAAATGATATAGTTATAGTTCATTTGAAATATGGGATTGATAAGATTTTTCTAAGAAGTTTTGGAGTATATATACTGAAGGGTAGTAAATGACATTTTTGAGTATAAACTTGATTCGGAATAGCAGTAATAATTGGTCTTGTGTTCATGGCTAGACTGAGGTTGGTGCCTTAGCTTATTGGAGTTGGTGCTTTTGTCATACAGAGTTGGTGCTCTATTTTGTAATTCAAGTCGGTGCATATTGGGTTGGTACCCTTTTGTTTGAATGAAATCTCTTGATGACATAATTTTTTACCTGAAAAGGGTTTTCCACAAGATAGTCTATGTATCTTTGTAATTTGTGTTCATCTCTTTTCAATTGGCTCAATTTGTTTAAAAAAAAAAAATTGAAATGTTGATTCACCACTCCCCTCCCCCCACTCTCAGTATTTTTGTATTGGTTTTCAATTGGTATCAAAGCATGATACCTTCTATTAAATCCTAAAATTTTGAAGGATTGGTCTTATTAAAAAGATGAGTGCTCTTAAAGGGCTTGCAACAAATAGAGCTCCTTTGTTCAATGGCTTGAACTTTTCTTTTTGGATTGTTCAAATGAAGACCTATCTTATGTCGTTTGGCTTTGATGTTTGGATGAGTGTAATAAATGGTTACATTGTTCCTTCTAGACCTCCTACGAATGCAAATGGAAAGGAGTTTGAGAGTAATGCTAAAGTCATGAATGCAATACTATGTGGCTTATCTAAATCTGAATTTGTGAAGGTTATGCACTATGAAACAACACATACTATGTGGCAAAAACTTCAAAATGCTTTTGAAGGAGATGAAAAAGTTAAGAATACTAAACTTCAAACCCACAGAATGCAATTTGAAAGTCTTAGAATGCGGGAAGAAGAAAATGTAGTTGGTTATTTTTTAAGAGTTGATGAAGTGGTAAACTCTTTAAAGGGTTTAGGAGAAGAGATTGAAAATAAGATTGTTGTACCAAATATTTTGTGTTCGCTACCTCTTAGATTTGATGCTAAAGTTTGAGCTATTGAAGAAATAGCTAAATTTGATAAGTTGATAGTTGGCAAGCTATATGGTATGCTAACTGCTTATGAAATGAGAGCAAATGTTTAAATTGTCTTCAAAGCTTCAAAGAAGGGTAAAGAAAAAGAACATGTATCCTATGAAAGCTCTAAAGAAGAATCAAATTGTGAAGTGGCCCATTTTGTGTGAAAAAAAAAGAAGTTATGGGAAGTATAAGGGCAAACTGCCCTTAAAATGTTTTAACTAAGGAAATATAGGACACTTTGCATCAAAGTGTCCATATGAGAAGGAAGAGGACAATAACTATGAGAAAAAATTTAAATATAAAAATAAGAAGTATGTGTGGAAAGGAAAGAAATCTCAAATTTTGAAAGGGAGTTGTTGTTCTAAAGAGGGAAGTAGTTCATCTGATGCAAGTGGAGAAAATTCCTTGAATGATAATATTCATTTCATGGCTCTTGAAGACACCCTTCTTGAAAATAAAGAAGAAGAAGATTTCTTTGATGAAGAAGAGGTTGAAGTTGATTTGGAACAAGAACTTACAAGTGCTCTAAATGAGATTAAGAAGTTGAGAAAGAAAAATCAAAATTTAAAGTTACTGCTACAAAAAGAAGGTAACAAAACTATTGAAAAATCTCTTGCATTAGAGGTTGTTGAAAAGATGATTGTTGATTTGAATGTTTAGATTGCAGAAGCAAAAAAATAGAAGAAGATCTTAGAAGATAGCTTAAAGATAAAGAACAAAATTGCTAGAAGCTCGAAGCTGAAGTTGTTTCTTTGAAAAAGCTAGATAAATCTACAAAGTTGTTGAATCATGAAAACGCTTATCAAGAGTGTACTATGTCTTTGGATTGCTTGTTAAATTCACAAAAGCAATCTCTTGATAAAAGTGGAGTTGGCCATGAAGAAGGTCAATGCTCAAAATCTACAAAAATAGAACATCATAAGTTTGATGCTAATAACACAAGAGATTCAATCTCTAAAAACAAAAATATTGTCTTTTATTTTGGTCGTAAAGCCATAAAATGTAGAGTGTTTGTTAGGAGAGATTTTAGTTTTGTAAACAAAAATTCATTTTCTCCTCTAAAGAACTATAATGTTATTTGTTATATATGCAATAACTTTGGTCATACTGCAAAAGTGTGTAAAAGTGGCATGGCAGATTTCTCTAAGAAGGATGATACAAAGGAAAAAGAAAAGGAGAGCACTAAAGCGTGGAGGAAAAAGGAGAAGCAAAGTACATAAACGTCCTTGGTTGTCCAAATTTCTTTCTTGCTGTAAAGCGGAAAATCGCGATCGAACCCTAGTTGCTCTCCCCTCTTCCAACTCCAAGGAGAGAGAAGGGAGATTCACTAGGGTTGATGGTTTTCACTTAGGGGAGAGACTTTACATTCAAAAGAGGGGTTGAAACCCACAAGATCCAATCCCACACAATGCAAGATTGGATGCTAAATGTGTTTCAAGGGTTAAGAAAGCAAGGCTACCCTCTTTTGTAAAGAATGTGCATAGAAGAATTAAGCTAGGAATGCATAGAAAGTGAGAAAGATTCACTTATAAACTGAGATAGGGATATAGGATGAAGATGCGGACCTGGAATTAGCAGTAAAATGTCGATACGGCGCTGTCCTGCAAATTTGAGCAAAAGTTGTCGAGACGGTGGTGCCCGAGCGCCACGGTCCTCCGAAAAATCCGCGAAACGAAGGGGGATCTGTTCGTCTCTGTACAAGGATTTCAGATCTTCAATTTCAGCCGCATACCTGCAACCTACACACAGAAAAACGAAGACGATTAGGGGGTTAGGGATTAGGGGTTTGCCTTTAGGTCAAACCCCGGTTTTGGAATTAACCAAGAAATGAGCAATGTTGTAAATGTAAATGTCTGTAATGTAAAACAAGTACTAATACCTTGTTGTAAGGATGTTTGTATCCTTATGTGCGAAGGTATAGATGTTGTATGTTGTATGTTGTAGTAGTATGTAGTAAGTGATCTCCTCTTCAATGGTTGAATCCTTGTCTTGAATGCAACACTTAGCCTTGAATGGAGACTTAGAAGGAATGCTTGAATGCTTGAATGCTTGAATGCTTGAATGTTTGAATCTTGCTTTCGCCTTTTTCCATCTACCCACATGAGAGAGGAAAATGTAGTTTATATACTTGTCAATTAGGGTTAATAGACTGATTTTCCCGACCTTAGGCCGACCAGTAAAGATAATTTTCCAATTTGCAAACATAAAGACCCGAAGTCCAAAAGAGACCGGGCCCAAAATAGGACCCAGGGACCAGGGCGTTGGGCGCCATGGTCCTGGGGGACCAGGATGCTGGGCGCCCTAGTCCTGAAGGACCAGGGCGATGGGCGCTCTGGTCCCACCTCCCGAGACAGCAGGGTGCAAAGGAGGTTCAGGCCAGGGTGCAAGAAAATGCAGTTTTTGGTGTCATAAGCAAGTTTCGGGGTCTCCATTCAGGTTGCGTGTTGCGTCGCCATCGTGAAGACCGAAATGCAGTCGAAATTGCAAGTGTCGCAATTTTAAGACGCTACATTTAGCCCCCACTTTAGCGGGAGTATGTATGCTCATACTTCCGGTAAAGTACAAGGAAACAACATTGAAAAACTTTCACCACGTCAAGGAGGCAAGACACACCAAGCCCCCAGTGGACTAAGGATCTTACGACTTCGATTGACAAAGTAAAAGGGAAGATCACGAGGGAGAACCATGACTGTCAGTAGTAAGGTTCCCTCACTATGAGTCATGCAAGAAAGATATCAAAAATTTTCAAGGCAAGGCTAAATTTGTCAAGAAATTTTCAAGTATCTTGAAAGGATAGACAGCGTGTATGCCCCCCTACGTTAAAGCGATCGCACACGCCTCAACGGAGGTGATTGTTTTAACGTAGTGATACACATAAGAAATGAGAAAGGAAAGGAGCACGTTATCGCAAGGATTTAGCCCCCAAGTGTGAGATAAACCCAAGGATAATAGACACAAAACACAAAGCACAAGGTAACTTCGCTTTCCTCGGGGTCAGTATGTTGTATGATAATTCATGTATATCATATGTATGTATGCATAATTGTTCTTCATTCCCCAATCAAGGAAGGTCACCTAGAAGAAGGGAACACATGTGTCTTTTGAGTCAACATGAGAGAGACCAAAAGAGATCTCAATGCTTTGCATCGTCCTCAAGTAGACAACACTAAGGACAACAAATAGAAGAATGAGAATAACATATAGAAGAAGTAACACAAGAGAGGAGGAGAGAATCTGCTATGCTAATGTAACTAGTCTAGCACGTCATCTACCCCCCGATCTTGCTGATCAATGTTTCGGGAAGGCAGGGAACATGCTAGAGGAGGAACATTCAACACAGCAGATGGAGCTATCACAAGATCCAAACAAGGGCTATGTTCATGTTCCGAGCCACATTGTTCTTGTCTAGGAGCTAGGATAAGTGCTTTAGAAAATTTATTAGATAAATGGTTATCAATATCAACAAGTTCATATTCACTATCAGAAGCAAGAGAAGTAACATTTTCATCATGAATAACATTTTCATCTATAGCATCATCAAGATTTATAAAAATAGGGTCTTTAATTCGCACAGGATCAAGACCATCATGCATCTTATGTTTTGGAGATTTCGGAGAAAATGGAATAATGCTTGTTGAAGGTGTTTTTGGAGATTGCAAAGTTTGAGAAGCAGCTGTCTGAGCTCTAAGACGATGCTTTCGTTGGCGTTCACGTGCAGAACGATTTCGTCTAGTCTTAGTAGGAAGATTAGGAGATTGAGGAGGAGGAATGTTCTCATCCTTATCACTTGGGTGTTTAGGTTGTGGTCTCTTAGGCTGGATAATAGGAGAAGAAGAAGGTCTCTTCTCTCTATAGAAGGAAGGAGGAGGGACTGCTCGATACAAAGGAGGAATATTTGGTTTAGGAAGAAGACCATGTCCATCATGACGAGGAGGTATAGGTCTACTCTTAGAAGGTTTATTAGGCATAGACATAATCACATCCATGGGAACGGGTTGGGAATCTTCTTGAGGAAAGATATTAGTTTTATCTTTCAAAGGAAAAACTTCCTTCTCAAGAATGATAGGAATATCAAGTTTAGGTGTTCTAGGTTCACTTAGAGATAAGATCATATCTGTTTTCCACTTTTGATAAGATTTGAAAAGATGATCACTTTGCGGAGGAAGAGATTGGAATTGTTTAGGCCAAAAGTAATAAAGAGGAACACTAGAGGTTCTTTCAGCTGGTTTAAAGAGACTATGATTGACAGTAACAACTTCACCATTACGGGGAAATTTCAAACACTTATGAATAGGAGAAGCAATAGCTTTCATGGAAGATAGCCCAGGATAGCCAAGCTTCACACGAAATTGTTCGGAAGATGGAATAATAGCAAAGTTCACATCAAGGGATTTGTTATGGACCTCAATAGGCAATGTAATAGAACCAATTGTAGGAGAAGCAAATGCATCAAATAGTTTCACAACCACATTTGTTTTGTCATAAATCACTTGATTCAATTGCAAAGTAAAAAGAAATTCTTCAGTAATAACATTAACCATGCACGAAGGATCAATAAGCACTCCACGGCAAGTTGTATTCTTGACTTTTGCAACTATGTATAAAGGACCATCAGGTGCCCTAATGGTTTCACTGGAATCAAATGTGATGGAAGGTTCTTTAGGGTTTTCTTGCTGCTCTACAAAGTTAATCACATTCGGAGTCATAGACACAAGACCATCAGATGAGAGAGAGGAATCATTAGCCTCAATTGCATTAGAGGTATGAGAAGGTAATGGATCAATGAAAATCTGAAGATTTTGATTAGGAGGAGCTACAGATGTATTGCCTTTATCATTCACTCCAGAAACAGAAATAGTATTGTTATCAATCAAATCTTGAATTTTACCCTTTAAAGAAAAACATTTTTCAGTATCATGCCCAGGCTGACGATGAAATTGACAAAAAGATTTGTTATCAAAATAAGGTGAAGTAATCTTTGCAGGATCAATTTGCCTTATAGGAGGAAGAGTAAGCACATTTTGTTCCAATAACTTATTCATAATACTATGCAATGATTCATTAAAAGGAGTAAACTTTCTTTCTTTCTTGAAAAACTTAGAAATAGGAGACACACCTGATGCTGCATTCACATTGTTGTTGATGATGTTTTCATTGAATTTGATGGAATCTCTGTTCGGTTTAAACTTCCCAAATGGTTGTTGACTGCTATCACCCTTATCACTCGGAGCCATAGGATGTGATTGTTCCATTTGACTCACAGTCAGTTGATAATTGTGAAGAGTTGCACACAACTGTTGGAAAGAAGTAAACTCAGAAAACAGAAGTTTGTCTCGAATATCTTTTTGTAAATTAAAATAAAGATTCTTTGAATATCATTGTCAGGCACTGGAAAAGAAATTTGAGCATACAAATGCTTATATCTACCCATGAAATTAGTCACTTTTTCTTTAACACCTTGTTTACAATGCATTAAATCAATCAAAGTAACTTTAGGACTTATATTGTTTTGAAATTGTTGAATGAAAGCATTTGCAAGTTGTTCGAAAGAAGTAATAGAATAAGAAGGCAACGAGCAATACCATTGTAGGGCTTTGTCTCTTAGTGTTCTAGTGAACAGTTTTGCAAGCAACCTTTGGTCATAGGCAAAATCAGTACATATTGTTTGAAAAGTTTTAACATGTGTTAGAGGATCACCTTTACCATTATAAAGCTCCAAATGCGGGATTTCAACATGTTTAGGAGGGATAGCTCGAACAATGTCAAGAGAAAGTGGGCTCGCAACATCAAATGTGGGCACACTAAACTTAGATTGATTCATAGAGGCAATTTGTTGCTGTAAAGAAGAGACAGTTTGTGCAAGATTGTTAATGGTCGCTTCAATCGAAGAATTCATATTAGATGTGTTAGATTGAGATGGAGGTGTTATGTTATTGAAAGAAGGTAAAGAGTAAGGTGGTGGGACTCTATGATAATTAGTCATAGGAGATGATTGGACAGGAGGAACACTACAAGGAGGAATGGAATGATTGAATGAATTGCCCCCTTGCATCATGTTCATTTGTGGAGATATAATAGGGACACTCATTGAAGGAATGAATGAAGAAGTCGGATTAAATGAAGGAAGAGGGTTAATTGAAGAAGAAGGGTTGCCCCCATGACTGGTGATCACAGGAGGAATGTCTTGTGTAGAAGTAGCCATTATGTTTGATGTAAAGGTAGGTATGCTAGCAATAGAAGTCATCAAAGGAATAGAATGATTGACTTGAGTAGGAGGTTGTGTATAACCCAAATTTTCAGCACAACTCTTCATAGGCATCACATTCGAATCCATAATGTGTGCAATACCATGCAAAATATCAATTCCCTTCTTATCACTTTGAAGCATACGTTTTAGACCCTCAATTAAAGGAAGAGCTTGACTATCAGGGTATTCTTGAGACATCCATTGTCGAAAATCGTCAAATTGGTTATCCAATTTCGAAAGTTGTTCTTCAGAAACCTCATGGAGAGCTTCTTCATCATTAGGAGGATTAGAGGAATTACCCATGTCCTCATTAAAAAGGCTATTCAAATTAGGTTCCATCTCCTCAGTAGTTAAACCTCGAAAAGACTTAATTCTACGGCTTCGTCTAACGGGAATAGTGTAAGTAGGGCTTATTGTTGTAAAACTCATGCACTAGAGAGAGAGAGAGAAAGTTTTGAATTTAGAGGTAGCAATTTTCAATAAAATCAGCCAATCTTCTGGATTTAAGCTGTTAAATACAATCAGGACAATCTCCCGAAATTTCAGAAAAAATGTCAGGGACCGTGGCGCTTCGGAGTGCACACGGTCCCAGCAACTTTTTTCGAAATTCGCAGGGATGAAAGTTATGATGATTTTAGAGCTAATCTGAAAAAATTGAGTGATTTTACGATCTATAGATAGGCCAAATTAAAGTTGCAATCTCGAAATTGAACCCTACCAAGATTGTCGAAAAATGCAAAAATTTGAATTTTGAAAAAGAGAGGGAAACTGAAATTTTGAATGTTATGATTTTAGAGGGAATGTCAAGAGCAATGCAAATTTTGAAATTTAAAAATTGACTTCAATTTTGAAAGCAGAAATTAAAGTTGTTGTAATTAAGCACCTAATTTCAAAAGTCACAAATTGCAAAAATTTGAATAAAGCACTGAAATTTCAAATGAATGCAAACACACTTTTCAGATTTAGGACAGTAAGAACACAATTTTGACAGAAAATTTCAATTTCGATGATTTTTGAATGTTTAGAAGCCTTAATCCAAGCAATCACAAGACCAACTTTGACTGTAATTTTGAAGATGTTAAAATTGATAAAATCAGCCAAAATTCTGGATTTAGCAGGAAAATACAGTAAGATCTAGCTCCCAAAATTTTGGAAAAAATGTCGGGGACGATGGCGCTCGGAGTGCACACGATCCTCGCAACTTTTTTCCAAATTTTCAGGGATGAAAGATATTGTGATTTTATTGCGGAATCCAAAGTTACAGCTGATTTGGAAATGTTTTGATCAGTGAAATTGTCGGACAAAGGTTGAATCAAGAGGGTTTCAAAAATTAGGGTTTTGACACTTAACCACTTAATTTTCAAAATCAAAGCACAAATATGAATTGACAATTTGTAATAGAAGGGCAGATCTGAAACAAGCATTAACAATTAAACATTTCACAAGTTTAATTACTTAAAAAGAAAATTTAGGGTTTTTATGCAATTAACCTCTAAAATTTTGCAAAAGATCAAAAATGGAAATGTAATCAAGGAATCCAATTTTCAGATCTAACTATGAATAATCAGAAAGGATGTTCACGTCGGGTTCACCAAAATGTAAAGCGAAAAATCGCGATCGAACCCTAGTTGCTCTCCCCTCTTCCAACTCCAAGGAGAGAGAAGGGAGATTCACTAGGGTTGATGGTTTTCACTTAGGGGAGAGACTTTACATTCAAAAGAGGGGTTGAAACCCACAAGATCCAATCCCACACAATGCAAGATTGGATGCTAAATGTGTTTCAAGGGTTAAGAAAGCAAGGCTACCCTCTTTTGTAAAGAATGTGCATAGAAGAATTAAGCTAGGAATGCATAGAAAGTGAGAAAGAATCACTTATAAACTGAGATAGGGATATAGGATGAAGCTGCGGACCTGGAATTAGCAGTAAAATGTCGATACGGCGCTGTCCTACAAATTTGAGCAAAAGTCACCGGGACAGTGGCGCCCGAGCGCCACGGTCCTCCGAAAAATCAGCGAAACGAAGGGGGATCTGTTCGTCTCTGTACAAGGATTCCAGATCTTCAATTTCAGCCGCGTACCTGCAACCTACACATAGAAAAGCGAAGACGATTGGGGGGTTAGGGATTAGGGGTTTGCCTTTAGGTCAAACCCCGGTTTTGGAATTAACCAAGAAATGAGCAATGTTGTAAATGTAAATGTCTGTAATGTAAAACAAGTACTAATACCTTGCTGTAAGGATGTTTGTATCCTTATGTGCGAAGGTATAGATGTTGTATGTTGTATGTTGTAGTAGTATGTAGTAAGTGATCTCCTCTTCAATGGTTGAATCCTTGTCTTGAATGCAACACTTAGCCTTGAATGGAGACTTAGAAGGAATGCTTGAATGCTTGAATGCTTGAATGTTTGAATCTTGCTTTCGCCTTTTTTCCATCTACCCAAATGAGAGAGGAAAATGTAGTTTATATACTTGTCAATTAGGGTTAATAGACTGATTTTCCCGACCTTAGGCCGACCAGGAAAGATAATTTTCCAATTTGCAAACATAAAGACCCGAAGTCCAAAAGAGACCGGGCCCAAAATAGGACCCAGGGACCAGGGCGCTGGGCGCCATGGTCCTGGGGGACCAGGGCGCTGGGCGCCCTAGTCCTGAAGGACCAGGGCGTTGGGCGCTCTGGTCCCACCTCCCGGGACAGCAGGGTGCAAAGGAGGTTCAGGCCAGGGTGCAAGAAAATGCAGTTTTTGGTGTCATAAGCAAGTTTCGGGGTCTCCATTCAGGTTGCGTGTTGCGTCGCCATCGTGAAGACCGAAATGCAGTCGAAATTGCAAGTGTCACAATTTTAAGACGCTACACTTGCATAGAATGAAAAGGATATATGGCATGTTGATAGTGGTTGTTCCAGACATATGACTAGAGATAAGAGAAAAAATTATCTCTTAAAAGGATAAATGGAGGTAAAGTTAGATTTGGTGGTAATTCTTCTGCAAGAGTTGTGGATTAAGGTACACTTGTTTGAAATGATGGTAAAACCAAGGGTGAAAATATTTTGTATGTTGAAGGGTTAAAGCATAATATTTTGAGTGTTAGCCAACTGTGTGATTAAAGATATAACTTGGTTTTCAATTCAAACTGTTGTGTCATTAGTAAAAATGGAAAGCATGTTGCTAATGCAAGTAGAGCTGCTAATAATTTGTATATTCTTGGTGTTACTAATGGTGAGCAGTGTTGTTTGAGTCATTTAAATGAAGTCTGGTTATGGCATAGATGATTTGGGCATATGAACTTTGACAATCTGATTCAAATCAGCAAAAAGGAAGCTATTAGAGACATGCCACCACTTGCAAAGCCTTTAGATATTGTCTACAAAGATTGTCAGATGGGTAAAAAAACTAGAGCAAGTTTCAAGTCCAAGGAATTATCCAGTACTAGACCTCTAGAGCTCATACATAAGATTTGTGTGGTCTTAGAAGGATTGAAAGTCTACAAAGTGAGAAATACTACATGCTTTTGATTGATAACTATTCATGTATGACATGGGTGACTTTATTTAAAGAAAAAGAAGAGGCATTAGAGAAGTTTAAATCTTTCAAATCTCTAGTTGAAAATTAATTAGACTTGAAAATAAAATGCTATGTTCTGATAGTGGAGAAGAATTTAATTCTAATGAGTTTATCATTTTTTGTGAGAAAAGTGGTATTAAAAGATAGTTCTCAACAACTAGAACACCTCAACAAAATGGTGTTGTTGATAGAGAAAATAGATTAGTCCAAGAAATGGCTCGAAGTATGATGAATGAGTCAAAGGTAAGAGACACTTTTTGGAGAGAAGCAATTCATACTGTTGTCTACATTTAGAACAAAAGAATGATAAGAGCAAAGGACAATAAAACACCATATGAAATGTGGAAAGGTAAGCCTACTACTATAAATTACTTTAGAGTTTTTGGTAGTCCATGTTATATCAAAAGAGAAGAAGACAGCCTAGGTAAATTTGATGCTAGGGCAGATGAAGGTATCTTTTTGGTCTATTCTTCTAAAAGCAAGACTTATAAATGCTTCAATAAGAGGTTACATAAAACTGTAGAAAGTGTCAATGTAAAAATTCATGAGATTACTAACACTTGTGACAAGCATGAGAATGGTGATAATAGTGTGTGTGGGAAATGTGGGTGACATAAACATAAAAGTCCGATTCCAAAGTGTCCACACACCAATGGGACTCTTGGTACAAGTTATGGGAGCTATATTGAATAGGTCAACTTCCCAAGGGGTGTTCCATTGTTCTCTATCTCATAGGATCCCTGAAATGTCTTTGCTCTCAGATCACTGAGCAAAGTGACTTAGGAATGACAAATCCAAGAACGAGTGATGTTTGCTTATAAGTATGAATGCATTCCTACAACATATATGATATTTGAAACTGGAATGATTCAAACTAGTATGAATATGATGCTATGATAAAGATTAGTAATCCTATTCTAATAATATATACTAGTCTAACATGGATATGCTTATGACATTAAAATGCTTCTAATGTTTAATGTGTTTTAACAAAGAGAGGCTTGATGCTTAGTAAAATGACTGTAAATTAGATGCATGAAACTTGGATATCTCAAAATGAGAGAATGAGAGCTCTATTTATAGGAAAAATAGGGCAATGGATAGTCAAGATTGGATAATCTTAACAAGGGCCAGGATTGAAAGTTATCAATCCATGTTCACAATTCTCACCAATGAAATGGTGACAATTTTCAACAAGAGGTTGCTTGAGAGGAGATGAAAGAAACATTAAATGCTTGAGAAGACATGAAGGTTACCTTAGGAGGTAAGGGTTAAGGTTAGGTTAGGGTCTTCCATTGGATAAAGCATTTACCCAAGGGGTAAACTCTTGTGCAAGGGTTAATAGGATAACCAAGGTTAAAGCCATAAATGATTGATGAGACCGTTGGGTTAGATGGGGGTTGAGTTAGAGAGAAAGTCTCTAATCATGCAAGAAGGTTGAGTTAACCATTAATGGTTATGTAAGAGTCTTTAATGGTTTGGAAGACTTTGAGGGTTAACTTGTTGAGGACATAAAGCCTTTAATGGTTATTGAAGACTTTGAGGGTTTGAGAAGTGACTTCCCTTTGCTTAGGGATGTGACAATAATTAGGAGATGGATTAGGCTAAATTGGAAGGGATTAGAAGAATTTACAAGGGGATTTAGGAGGCAAGTGGGAGATGTAGGAAAATGCAAGTGGATGAAGGAGGATTTTAATTAAAATAAATTCCTTTATTTCAACAAAAATAGAAGCAACTTGCATAAATACAAGGGATTAAAATAAATAAATTAGATTTATTTATTTGCAAGGATCAATTTAATTAAATGTAAATTTAATTAAAAAGGGAGAAAGGGGAATTAATTAAATAAAGTGATTTATTTTATCAAAGGTTAGGAAAGTCTTAGGTGAACTTAATTACATAAATTGAGTAATTCATTTAATTAAATAGAGGAATGAGGTTAAAATGAATATTAAATATTCACTTACGAAAGTGGTCAAATTTATACGTCTACAAATAGTACTCAAAAGGAAATAATAGATGGTGTTGTTAAACCTTCTTTCTCTCATGTACAAAATGGGACAGCAAGTGGTAATGCAAAGAATACTTCAAAAAATGATCAATCAGAGGTAATGTAAACACCTCTTGTCCAAGTATTAAGCTTGGGACAGCAAGTACTCTTTCTGAAAATGAATCTGAAATTGATCATGGTAAGACTACTTCAAATACTCCTAAGTTTGTGCAAAGGAATCATCTTGTTGATCAAATCTTACCTGAGATTAGAAATATAGCAACTAGAAGAAATGTAAATTATTATGAAGATGGGGATATTTCTTTGTTGTCCATGTTTAAACCTAAGTGTTTTGAAGATGCAACTGAAGATAAATTTTGGGTAACTGCCATGAAAGAAGAGGTTGATCAAATACAGAAGAGTGAAACATGGGAACTTGTGCCTAGACCCGAGGATAAGAACATAATAGGCACAAAATGGGTTTTTAGAAACAAATTAAATGAAGAAGGTCAAGTAGTAAGGAACAAAGCAAGACTTGTTTGCAAAGGGAATGCATAGGTGGAAGGTAATGATTTTGATGAGACCTTTTCTCTAGTTCCGCATCTAGAGGAAATTAGAATGCTTTTTAGCTTTTGCTTCTTTCAAAGGTCTCAAAACTTTTCAAATGGATGTCAAATCTTCTTTTCTTAATGGAAATCTGAATGAAGAGGTGCATATAGAACAACCTGATGGATTTGTTTTGTCAGAAAATCATGACTATGTGTGTAAACTGAAAAAGGCACTTTATGGGCTTAAACAAGCCCTATGTGCTTGGTATGACAGGTTAGATAAGAATCTACAACAACAAGACTTTAAAAGAGGAATGGTAGAAAGCAACCTTTATGTGAAAGAAGAAGGTAAACATATTTTGGTTGTAGCGGTCTATGTAGATGATCTAATTTTTTATAGTGAATGTGTAGATATGTGCAAAGATTTTCTTGCTAACATGAAGAAGGAATTTGAAATGTCAATGTTGAGTGAGTTATCCTTCTTTCTGAGACTACAAATTCTCCAATCTGAAAAATGTATCTTTCTCTCTCAAACCAAGTATATTAGGGAGATGTTGAAGAGATTTAGAATGGAAGATTGAAATCCTGTAAGTACACCTATGGTAACAAGTTGCAAACTTAGTAAAGATAATAAGCCTCCTAATGTGAATCAAACTTATTATAGACATATGGTAGGCGGTATGTTATATATTACAGCCACTAGACCTGACATTATGCAAGTTGTTGGCTATGTTGCTAGAATTTAGGCTACACCAAAGGATAATCATGTTCAATATATAAAGAGGATCTTTAAATATCTTAAGGGTACAATGGATTTTGGTTTATGGTACCCTAAAGGTAGAGACTTTACACTCATAGCTTTTACTGATGTAGATTGGAGAGGTTCAATTGATGGCAGAAAGAGCACAAGTGGCGGTGCTTTCTTCCTTGGAAGTTGTCTGGTTGCTTGGTTAAGTAAAAAAAACCTTATATTTCTTTACCCACAATAGAAGCGGAGTATATTGTAGCTATATCATGTTGCACTTAAATACTTTGGATGAAGAAAACATTAAAAGATATAAAGGTTGAGTATGCACCCCATTTCCATTTTTGTGATAATACGAGTGCTAAAAATATTTCAAAAAATCCAATTTTGCACTCTAGGACTAAGCATATTCCTCTGAAATATCATTTTTTAAGAGAACAAGTTACTAATCAACAAGTCAAGTTGGAAAATGTAACCTCTAAATAACAGATTGTAGATGTGTTTACTAAGCCACTACCAAAAGAGACATTTGTGTTCTTAAGGCAGAAGCTCGGCGTTCTTTCACTCCATCACTAAATTGCAGATTGAAATCAAGGGGAGTGCTTATTCTTACATTTTATGTCCTGATTCAGGTTTTCTGATTGGTTTCAGATATGCAGATTTGTCTTAGTCATTGATGTCAAAGGGAGAGTGTTAAGACGGGGAGTTTTTTTTGTTCAGTTTGGGTTGCCATCAATGATAAAGGGGGAGATTGTTGTTATTTTGTCATTGATGTCACTAGTCAGTTGTTGAAATTCAGAGTTATTGAAGCTTCAATTGTGTTGCTTGTCTACCTGGTTGTTTGAGCTGCTTGAGCTCCTTGTTTGTTTACTTAAGTTGGTTGGCTACTTAGGCCTGTTTATTTTGGCTATCAGTGACAAATCTGACTAAGTGCTTAGTCATGGTATTTGCCAAGTCTTGTTTGCTTTGTTTGCTTTGTTTTGGAGCTATAATTTTTTGGATGTTTCTACATAGGTCGCTTGGTATCGTGGCATATGCAATAGAGTTTTACCTTTCCGCAGGTGTTTGTCACATGGTTCAATTGAAACATATGTTTTCTCTCTACGTGAAGTTTTCTTGGTAGTTAACTCTTCTCAATCTAAGAAAGTTCGACTTTCCTAGCATGTTTTGAAAGTTTGTGACACGTATTTATTTTCAAGATGTTTTTAATGCATGGTTCTCTGATTTATTCCTTTTGTTGAGAGAGCCATCGGAGTTATGGCATTCCTGGATGATTGTCTCGTCTTCTCTACTCAGACGTGATTCATTTTACCTTCATTTTTCTTGGGACTTCTTTATATGTTCATTGGGAGTCTTATCGTTTTTTTTCTTCATTGTTCTTATTGGGCTGAAATTTATTTATGGAGCCAGCATGATTCTATTCAATTTTTTCTCGGCAAGGTGGCTCTGCATAAGACGTTTCTTAATGATTGTTATGTATGGGCTTTTCTAAAGGATAGAAGTTATCTTTGCATTGTCGTTGGTGGGAAGAGTGACGATTTTCTTTGTTGGAGTATCACTTCCTTTCTTGCATATGTTGGTTGTAAAAAACGTATCTTCAGATGATATGCTTGTTGATTGTATTTTGTAAAGATTTTTTAAAGCTGCTATAAAAATTATGATCTCTCTCTCATTTTTATTTACGGTATATTTTTCTGAAAAACGTATGAGAGAGTTGTGGCGTTTTCTTGTTTTCTAAAAAAACAAAGAAGATGACAATGGACAGTTTTTTGGTTCATATAAAGATGGATATCTTTTTGGGTATGTGATGAAGTCGGATATATGTTTTCTTCTCTTTTGTTTTGGAGCTGGATCTGGGTCGTTTTTTGAGTTGTGTAAGAACGAGGATGCAAACAATTTTGAATTATCAAGTGTGCATGAAGAATACTAGATGTGAAAGTTGATATACTGGTTATAATAATTAGTCATTGGTGTACTGAAAAAGAAAGACGGTTTGTATTACTTCAAAATGATATAGTTACAGTTCATTTGAAATATGGGATTGATTAGGTATCTTTGAGAATCTATGAATGCATGTACTGGAGTATATATTGTGAAGGGTAGCAGATGACCTTTTTAAGTATAAGCTTGATTCAGATTAGTAGTAATGATTTGTTTTGTGTTCATGGCTAGATTGAGGTTGGTGCCTTAAAGTCTTTCAAATACTGATTCACCTCCCTTCCCCTTTCAATATTTCTGTATTGGTTTTCAAATAAATTATTTGTATTTTTCAAATGATTTTTAAATTTTAGTTGTATACATAATTTGGATTTTTGTATATCTATTTGTAACCTCATGTTATATTTGCTACAAATTTTGATATGATGATTGCTCTTTAAAAAATTTAAAACATATACAGATTTCTTATTCCAAATAATATCTACTAGTTTCAAACTATAATCTCGCACATCAAACAAAAAATAATATATCTTATATCAAAATTAAATTTAAAAAATAATAGATAATTTAATATTCTTAAAACAAAATTAATAATTAATAAATTTTATTTAAAATTAATTTTAAACAACAAAATAAATAACCTCTAATTTTAAATTAGAGCTTAAAATGCATTCACTTCAACACACATAATCAAAATTAAAAAGTTAAAACTTTCGATCATTTGACGAGAATATATATTATAGAATTACAATGATAGTTATACTAAAACATGAAATGTGAAAAGTTTATTTTTTGGACTGGTACTTCTAGTGATATATCGTACGTGCCAATTCAATTATTTGATCAACTATATAAAGTAAAACATGTATGAATAAAACATTTGAATTTCAAATATAATTATAATTATATAAAAACAAAAAGATTTTTTCTTTGTTAATTTTTATTTGATTAAATGTTTTATTATAGTAACAATTACCATTGTAAATGATGTAAATATTTGGAAATGTTTTCTTATCGTATATTATTAGATCGCAACTTTTAATTGCAAGAAGAAATCACACTTAGAATTAATTGATAATGAAAGGATTACAATCAATAGTGTCTTAATGCATAGTTTGTAACTGTTTATTGAAATTTTAAATGTTGCCTTGTTTCCTCATAGGGGAAAGATCCTCATTTTTGGTTACTTCTAAAGATGCCCCTCATAATTGTGCAATCTCTATCAGTATATCCAATCTAGATGCCTATGATGTTCTATCAAGTTGCTAAACATACAACATTGTAAGTTTTTGCCAAGGACAAGAGTCTGGAGAGATCGAACATCATTTATCTTCCTCTCATTTATTATGTTGGTTGGTTGATGTTCTTTTGATTATCATTATTGGAAAACTTCAACTTGCACAATTCATTTTTCTAATCAATGTTGAGGTTTGTTAATCGTGTGGAGGTAAAGTCATATTAAACCCGTGTCTAATTAAATAAAAAAATATTGTTTCAAAATCACTTTCTTTATTTTATAATCAATAGTATTTGTAATAAGCTCAAAAAGTGTGAAGATTACTATTATTTTGAGCTAATTATATGGTATATTAAATATTTGCAAATACTTTACTAATAATGGATTCAATAGTGTTGGATATCAATTGATACTATGCATATATCAATAATGTTTTGTAACATATTGTTTACAAATTCAAAATGAGTTGGATTCAATAGCCCTGCATTATAATGTAAAGCATATAGTATGTGCATAAGGATTTGCAGCATTGAATAAAGCAATCGAAGAAACTCAGAAATGTATGCCTACCTTCTTGCTTGTGCTATCACATGGCATTGAATTCTACCAAATTGAATGCTGAAGTAAAATTAAGATTTGTTCAAGTGACTTACATTTGAGATTTAATAATAACTGTTTACAAATATCAAAATTGCTTTTAAAAGTGGCTTCTAGTTCTGAAGCTGGATGTAGAATATGCAGTTCAGATACAATGGCTTTATAAAGCCTGAACTCTAATGATATTGTCACTGCTATACAGTCACGTATATTCCCATATACATAGTTTAAAAAATCATTCTGGCCAATAACAATTACATCTTTCTCAAAATTAAGATTGCAAAACTTCTATAAACTCTGACAAATAAATGAGCACCTTTTCAGTCAAAAATGTGTAACGGGCATGATGGATCTTCAAAAACAATTTCTGGGACTAACATCACAATAAAATTGCCATCAAACATCAGCACCATATCAGCTATGTTAAACGCAGAGCCATTTCTTGGAGAAGAACTCTTTTTTGTGCAGCATTAATTACACCTCCACATTCAGCATTCTCAAGCACCTCCGCCACAATTGCTGCCGCATGACCCAGAGGCTCCTCAGCAATCCTTTTCAACATGAAAGCCTTCACAAAATTAAACAAACGAAATCAACCTTCTGTTGTAGCCCAGAATACATGCATTAAAAAACATTAAATACATAATAGATGTGTAAAAACCTTTACAAACAGTAACAACTAAAAATGCCAATAAAATGGGGGTTCTTCCCATTGTGTGTTGGTTAAGCGGTGGTGTTGTTCTGACCACCAAGGTTCAAACCCCTACTGGGCTATTGTGATTGCATGACTTGTGCCTTCACCAATCCAATGTGCCCGCGGGTTTGAGCCTTTACATTGTTATATGGAGATGAGGTCCCCCGTTTGTGACCAATTGGTTCATAGCTCCGGGTCAAAAGCACTTCACGTGGAGCCAGAGGGCCCCTGTTTGTGACCTCATTGATTCATAGCTCCGGGTCAAAGTGTTTCACATGGAGCCAGATGGTGTGTCATGCCAGTGTCACTGGTCACATTAAAAAGTTTACCGGGCACTTGTTTAAAAAAAATGTCAATAAAACAACCCTTAATGTTTAATGTCATTAATGAGTCAGAGAAGAATTGGAATCCTTGGGGTGATCGATGGGGGCAAAAAATAGATTTTAAACTTCTGTTAGAAACCTTGAATTTGCTGAGCTTTGCAGCCCTTTACAAAGCTACATTTCACCGTAAGTACAGGCATTTTATCCTCTTCTATAGCTGTAAACTCTGCTCTTATCAGAGTGAAGAACCAATGATTAAATTGAAATTAAAAATTATCTCTTGCTTTCAGTACTGATGCTAAAAAAGGTAGTTCTTTGTGTTATGGTAAATCGATGTTGTATTAAACAATGGGGTCTCCTTAAATAGAAAAATACAATAAACGAAATAATCGTTAACTGAAGCCAGAAATAGAAACTAACTAATCTAACTAAGACAACTAGATGACCATTAACGAAACAATACATTATTCTAATACTTTGTTACACTTCCCTATCAATGAAGCTTCTTCAAGCCACAAGAAAGACTTTGAAAACCAATTAATCTAGAAGGCGGTAATTCTGCACTTTACTTCAATGCTGCTTAGAATCTTACAAATGATTAGCACTGCCTCTGAAGGCTGCTTCAAATCAGTTGTTCTCCTGCAATAAGGGCCCTGGCACTGACATTTGGTCCTCTTTTAAAGATTTCTGCACCTGGTGGAACTGAATCCTCCTCTTATGTAGTTATTAGTGCTCATGCTCATGCTCCACTATCAGGACTCCAACAGCACATTTTGTGTGTTAAAAACCTCAAATCACCTCAAAAGACAATCGCTGACTCTAGAGGATATCAATAAATTCCAATCTCCCTAATGCTGCAATTTATTAATGTGCTTCAGCCAAACAAACTTGGAAAAGGTCATCAGATTGAAATTAGGCCTTCTATCTTGTCTCTTGAAGCTTCTTTGTTGTAGAGTTTAATTCTGGGAAAAAGAAAACGAAAATCCATAATGAAACACCCTTGATTTTTTTTAAGTTACCAGATTAATCATGATATCATGGTCTTCTAAAATTTATTCAGCTACTTGTTCTAAATTCAATCCCAGTACCGACTAGAGTTGTTAAAACTCCATTTTGTTTTTAGAGGAAAAGACACCTAAATCTCATTTGAAGTCACAGAGAAAATTTACCTCCATAGTGGAGTTCTAGGAGTAATACTATATCCAAAAGTATTGAAAGGAATTTAAACGAAGCGAGTTATGAAGGAGATAATCCTTGGCTTGTTTTAAAACCAGCCCATGAAATACTGGAATACCTTCTTCAGGTGTGTAAAGTGCAGAACCTATGAATATATTGCTGCCACCTTTCCATCAAGGTAGTTAGGCTCGCATACACCTAAAGTCTAGCATGAGGTAAGAAGACCTTAGGATTCAGATTTGATTTGAACAAAGAAAAAGGATAAAGAAAGCTTCCAAAAAGGTAAATGAAGGGATGGGCAATCAATATTCAAGAAGACCAAAAAGATTTGTTGTTTCAACACCAGCGTTAAATCTACAGGAATGTGAAATTAAAGGACTCTGATCCAACTAACATCTAGCATGAGGTAAGAAGGCCTGAGGATTCGGATTTGATTTGAACGAAGAAAAAGGATAAAGAAAGCTTTCAAAAATGTAAATGAAGGGATGAGCAATCACCATTCAAGAAGATATAAAAGAATTGTTGTTTCAACACCAGCGTTAAATCTACAGGAATGTGAATTTAAAGGACTTTGATCCAACTAACAAGGAATGATGACAGCTAAGAAGGAATCAGAATAAAAAAAGATGAGAGAAAACTTTCACTTGTCATGACTACTACTTATCAAAAGCTTCTGTTCAACATGATAAGACTAATGTTTGCTCCTCAAAGGCAAATGCCAATTTTCTTTTTTTTTAAATGTAACTCAATTGATGAGGATGTTGCTATATTCCTTAATTCGCCATCCACAAAGGTTCAAATCCCCTCATGGTGCAATTATAAGGGATGAGACCAAGATCATGCCCAAGTGATTTCGGTGAAATGGATGCCTCTCAGTCCTCTCTTAGCCAGAGACATATCAGCTTAGACTCATTCTCACAATACCAACCAGTTGCAAGGATAAATTAACGTTACCTAGCAAAACAATATGGAGAAACATTTTGAAAGCCAATAGTTTTTACTTTCTCTTTTTTTATTGAGAAATGTGAGAGGATTGCAAGGAGTCTATCAGAAAAGGCAGAATTGATAGCATCTGAACCTGTGCTCCATGAAGCATGACTTCACATCTTTATCTAAGTGCTGAATTCAGATTAAAACCAGCAGAAAACATCTCAGCAAAAGGACATTGAAAATTAAAAATGTGAATCACTTGGCATTACCAATTATGTAAAAACCTATGTTACCCCGAGTTTTTGGGATGGGGATGGCAGGACGAGTTTCTGGGACGGCAATTTTTTTTGTCAATTTTGGGGACAGTGGGGGGACGGCAAAAGGGACGGCCATATAAAATATAGGGAAAATTTAAATTTTCATATGAAAAATAGATAAAGCATGTATATACACATTATATTCATATGAAAACATGGATAAAGCAGCTATATGTACATTATAAACCTTAATATACCACATTTGTGTTCAGAATTCATTGTCAATACTCGTTATACATTCATGATTCAGAATTCATTGTCAATACTCAATATGCATTCATAATTGAAAATTCATTGTCAATATGCCAGCATTTATTTGATTTGCTGAAAATTTGATTGCTTTGCTTAAACAATTATCGCCGGAAATAATTGTTTTTATTGCCAGTATCGCATATCCTTCCCTTTTAAATATATGAATATCATATGGTAAGAGATGAAATATTTATATCTTTCCCTTTTAAAGTTTTAAATATATCATATAGTCAAACATGAAATATGGCAACGATATGAATTATCACATAGTCAAGACTTATACTAATAATTTAATATCGTTGCCTTTTAAATTTTTAATAATGTTGTTATATGGAGCCTAATTAGACTTGGAAGTTAAATTTTCCCCACTTTTATTGGTGCAATCTATTAGCCATTTGGTGGAATTGATTATGTGTTGCATTGATGTTTTGTCATTGATGTCAACACTAGCCGTTTGGATGCTTTACCGGCACCCTTCTGGTCCCGGTAGGTTGAGTGGTTTCTCGTTAAAAAGGATCCGGCATGATCCGCTAGACTCCGGTATAGTTTGGTGATAGAATTGGCTTGTTCATGATACTGATGCTCATATTTGGAAAGTTGGTTTTGATCTGATGATCGGATGCTATCCTGCTTGCCTAGAAGCTTGGTTTATGGTTTCGGCGAGGGTTTCACCAACAGATATTTTGAATATCTTTGATGAATTGCATAAGTGGTGTTGGTGCAGCTTCTGGTGGAGTTTCAGGATGCTGTTGGTGATCATGTTCAAGACATGGCGGATGGAGATCATTGTTGTAGCGTGTGGGCCTATACTGGGTCCCGGTTGATCTAGGTTATGGATCGGCATTAATGTAACTTGTGGATAGGACCTATTGGTGTATTTCTGGGATGTCATATGTGTTGGATATTATTTGTTTGGCCTTAAGCCGACATGGTTTGTAATTATGTAATCGGTTTATTATATGGTGGCCGACCTAATTGTTTATGGTTGAGGGTTTGTATATATAGATGTAAGATCTCATTATAGATCATCATGGTTATTGTTAGAGGTCATGGTCAAGGAATGTAATGTACGAATAATGTAATATCATTCAGGAAGAGGAGTTGGTCGATCATTGGAGATCGAATTGGGTTTATGTAAGAACATTTAGTCCTCTGGTATTAAGCTTAACCGGAACTGTAATCAGGCATAGGAGATGCTATCTTTTGCAGTTCAACACTTCTCCGAATTGTAGTCTGGATTTCTATGTAATCAGTGAAGCTCCTTTTGTGATGAGCAGTGTGCTCTAGGCTGTGGGTAGGCTTCCCACCGTGGTTTTTCCCTTTACCGGGTTTTCTACGTATAAATCTTGGTGTCATGTGGATGGTTTTTATTCTATGATTATTGTTTATGCTTAATTGGTTTATCTGCTATTCCGGTATCAATGTTTTGGGTTCCGGTATTAAAGTTTAAACTGCTAATGGTTCCGGTAATCCGTGACAACTAATTCACCCACCTCCACCCCCCCAATCAGTTGTCTTCCAATTATTTGAACTGTCTAACAATTGGTATCAGAGCTTTGGTCCTCTCTACAGAAAGCTTAACTGCTTGAGGAAGATTCTATCGCTACTAACAATTCAAGTTCATACAGTTCTTCTGGAGCTATCTTTCAAAGGGGTATTCTGAGGCTTGATGGAACAAACTACACAGTATGGAAAATTCGGATGGAGAATCATCTGAGATGTCTTGGCAAGGAGATTTGGGAGATCACACAGAATGGTGTCACACCCTATAATCTGAGATCTAACAATCTTCCTCCGGCAAACCTGGACAAGGAGCTTGAGAATGATTGTAGAGCAAGAGAAGCCCTCTTGTGTGCACTTTCGGATTAGCAAATAATGGGATTAACCAACAAATTATCTGGAAAGGCTATATGGGATAAGTTGGAGACACTTAATGAAGGTGACCCTACAGTGAAGATTGTTAAACTTGATGGTTACCAGGTGAGATATGAAAACCTGAAGATGGAAGAAGATGAAAGAATTACTGCATTCATGGAAAGGGTAAATGAGATTGTTATGAGAATTCAATGTTGCGGTGGAACTCTGAGTGAAAATGAAATTGTTTCTAAAGTCTTGAGAGCCCTACCACCAGCTTACAAAATGAAGGCTACTGCTATTAATGAGTTGAGAACATTGGCTAATACATCTGTCAACAGAGATACTTTGGTTGGGAAACTATCTGTTTTTTAGCTTGAAGAATTTGGACCGTTCTGGAGCTGTGAAGACTGAACCTCTTTTCATGCATCTACATCTGCAACCGGTAAGCAAGACTAGAAAGCTTTGTATGCAAAGGAATTAGAAGATATGAAGAGAGAAGATGATGAGTTTGAGCAACTTGAAGCACTATTTGCTAGAAGAGTACCTAAAGGACCGATAGGAAGTAAGTATGAAGGAAAAGCACCTTTTAAATGTTTTGCATGTAATAAGATCGGTCATTTTGCATCTAGATGTCTTGAAAGAAATTTGAAATTTGGAGAAAGAGTTAGAAGATCATTTAAGCCTAACCTTGGATATCAGAACAAATATAAATACAAGAAAAACAAAAACAAATCATGCTACATAGTGGATGAGGAAGGCATTGATGATTCTGATGATGAACCGTCAGAAGACTCTACTAGTGGATCCGGCAATGGAAAGGAATGGGTGTTCCTGACTATCAAGGAAGATGATTCGGCATTGGAAGACAAGGCACTTGCTGCTAAAATTGAAGACAAGGATGAATGGGTAATTGACAGTGGTTGTTCACATCATATGACTGGAGATAAAGGGAAGTTTCTGTCTTTGCACGAATTTGATGGTGGTCTAGTTAGATTTGGAGATGACAAAGCATGTATGATCAAAGGAAAATGAGCTATATCATTGGATGGTAAGAACAATACTGACAATGTTTATTATGTTGAAGGTTTGAGGCATAATCTTTTGAATGTAGGACAATTGGTAGATAAGGGATTTCAATTACAGTTCAAGGATGGAAAATGCAAATCATTAATAGATTTGGCTTTGGAGATTGCAACTGGTACACAGACAAAAGGTAATATATTTCATTTGAACTCCGGTGAGAAGACATGTTTGATTACATAGATTGATGAGAGTTGGCTATGGCATAAAAGGCTATGTCATGTGAATTTTGATTGCATTGTGAAGATCGGTTCGACTAAGGCGGTTAGGGATATACCTAAGATTATGAAGCCCTATAATCCGGTATGTAAAGAATGTCAAATGGGTAAACAGGTCAGAACCTCTTTTAGGAGTATACAAGATAAATCAAATGATGTTCTTGATCTTATTCATACTGATTTGTGTGGCCCTGCTAGAGTTAAAAGTTTTCAAGGTGATAGACATTTCATGCTACTCATTGATGATTATTCTAAAATGATGTGGGTCACTTTTCTTAAAGAAAAATCTGAACCATTTGAAAAGTTTAAAATCTTTAAGGCTAAAGTGGAAAATAAGAAAGGATTGAAAATTAAATGTATGAGATCAGATCATGGTGGAGAATTCACATCCAGTGAGTTTAATAACTTTGGTGACAAGCATGGTACAAGAAGACAATTTTCTACTCCTTGGACACCTCAGCAAAATGGAGTTGTGGAAAAGAAAAACAGAACTATCTTGGATGCTACTAGAACAATGATGATGGAAGCTAGTCTACCTCATATCTACTAGAGAGAAGCAGTGAGTATAGCGGTTTTTACATTCAACAGAGTACATATCAAAGGAGAAACCGGTAAGACACCTTATGAATTATGGTTTGGCAATACTCCTACAGTTAAGTATTTCAGAATTTTTGGTCGTAAATGTTATATCAAGAGAGATGATATCATTGGGAAATTTGATCCTAGATGTGATGAAAGCATATTTCTTTGTTATTCTAATGAAAGCAAAGCATATAGATGTTATAACAAGAGATTGTTGAGAATTGTGGAGAGTGTTAATGTCAAAGTAGATAAGCAAAACAAAAGTCAAATCAGAGTTTATGGGAAGGAACCGGTAGTGGAAATGATTATATCTGAACCGGTAGCACCTTTACCGGAACAGAGAGTTGAACCAGTTACTCCGACAATATCAGAGAATTCTACAATAACAGAAAAACAGAGAAAAGGAACAGAAAGTCAGAAGATTCCTAGGTATGTGAGATTCAATCATTCAGAAGATCAAATCATTGGGGATAAGAGCAATGGAGTGATGACAAGAAGAAGACTGACAACTAATGAGGTATGTTTAATTTCACAAGTTGAACCGGTATCAATAATTGAGGTATGTAAAGATGAATATTGGTTGAAAGCTATGGAAGAAGAATTAGATCAGATTGAGAAAAATAACACATGGATCTTGGTTCCTTGGCCTAAAAATAAAAATGTTATTGGAACTAAATAGATTTTTAGGAATAAATTGAATAAAGATGGTCAAGTTATAAGGAATAAGGCTAGATTGGTTTGTAAAGGATATTCTCAGAAGGAAGGAATTGATTATGGAGAGACTTTTGCACCTGTAGCTAGGATTGAAGCTATAAGACTATTTCTTGCCTATGCTGCTTATAAAAACTACAAGGTTTATCAGATGGATGTTAAATGTGCATTTTTGAATGGGGATCTTGATGAGAAAGTTTATATTGAACAACTTGATGGTTTTTCACTATCAATTGACACGGATATGGTTTGCAAGTTAAGGAAAGCTTTATATGGATTGAAACAAGCACCTAGAGCTTGGTATGCAAAGTTGGATAAATATCTTTTGAAGCTTGGTTTTACTAAAGGAAGTGTTGACAGTAATTTGGATTACAAAATTACTGATGATGGTATTCTGATTATTGAAGTATTTGTTGATGATATCATTTTTGGAGAAGAAAAATTGTGCATGGAATTTGCTAACAACATGAAGAATGAATTTGAGATGACCACGATTGGTGAAATGAAATTTTTCTTAGGTTTGCAAATTACTCAAACTGACAAAGGTATTTTTATCTATCAAACTAAATATGCTAAGGAATTATTGAAGAAATTTGGTATGGGAAATTCTAAACCGGTAAGTACTCCTATAGTTACAAGTGAGAAATTGACAAGAAAAGATGTTTCTGCACCGGTAAATCCTACAAGGTACAAGTCTATGATTGGAGGTCTGCTTTATTTAACTCAAACTAGGCCTGACATTATGAATGTTGTTTGTATTGTTTCAAGATTTCAGAGTGATCCTAGACAAAATCATGAGACTGCGATGAAAAGGATTTTTAGATACTTGCAAGGTACATCAAAATATGGATTGTGGTACCCTAAGGATGATAACTTTACTTTATGTGCATATACAGATGCTGATTGGGCTGGAGATGTTGATGACGGGAAAAGCACTTCCGATGGAGCTTTCTTTCTTGGAAAGAAGTTGGTTTCATGTATCAGCAAGAAATAGTCATGTACTTCTTTATCTACTGTTGAAGCTGAGTATGTTGTTGTTGCTACTAACTGTACACAAGTTTTATGGATGAAGCAAATGTTAAAGGATATAAAAGTGGATTGTAATGCACCAGTAGTTATTCACTATGATAACTCTATCGCTATTGATATATCAAAGAATCTAGAATTTCATTCTAAAACAAAGCACATATCTATCAAGTATAACTTTTTGAAGGAGAAGGTGGAAGCAAATGAAGTTAGATTGGTTTATGTGAGCACTAAAGAGAAAATTGCAGATATTTTCACTAAACCTTTGCCCAAGGAATCATTTGAGTACCTAAGAGACAGATTGGGAGTTTCTACCCCTCCAGTAGAGACTTGATTGATGCAGTTTGGCATTAGTCTGGCATGCATTATCAGAGATACTATTCATTCTGGCACTGATGTAGGATGCTACTGCTCAGGGGGAGTAGTCAGCTTAGTGATTTAGTGGTTTATGTTTTTGCTTTGATATTTTTGTCAAATTTCTAGCATTGATGTCAAAGGGGGAGTGATATTGATATAAAAAAGAAAGTGAAAAAGAAAAAGTTAAGGGAGAGTGATTGTTGAATTCAGAGCTTTACAGAGATATTATTCATAGGGGGAGTTTGGTCTTTATTTTGTAGAGCTATATGTGGGAGATTGTTGGCTATCTTCCATTGGGGGAGACTTGTTTGGCATTTATTGGTACTTAGATGTTTTCCACATCTAATGTTGCCATCAATGCCAAAAGGAGAGATTGTTGGACATTTGGTGGAATTGATTATGTGTTGCATTGATGTTTTGTCATTGATGCCAACACTAGCTGTTTGGGTAGACTCTGATATAGTTTGGTGATGGAATTGGCTTGTTTATGATACTCATGCTCATATTTGGAGAGTTGGTTTTGATCTGGTGATCGAATGCTATCCTACTTGCCTAGAAGCTTGGTTTCTGGTTCCGACGAGGGTTTCACCGCAGAGCTTTTGGTGGAGATCATTGACGAATTGCATAAGTGGTGTTGGTGCAGCTTCTGGTGGAGTTTCAGGATGTTGTTGGTGATTATGTTCGAGACTTGGCAGATGGAGATCATTGTTGTAGCGTGTGGACCTATACTAGGTACCGGTTGATCTAAGTTATGGACCGGCATTAATGTAACGTGTGGATAGGAACTATTTATGTATTTCCAGGATGTCTTATGCATAGATGACACACTCGCAGAAAACTTGGCGAGTGACAAAAACTCGCCGAGTTTACCTGGCGAGTAGTAATGACTTCTACTCACCAGGAAAACTCACAGAGTTTTTAGCGAAAACTCGCAGAGTTTTTAGCAAAAACTCACCCGCGTTAGCATAACAGCTGAAAACGGCAAAAAATACATGCATTTTTTGTTTTTTGATATGGTTTTGGGCTGAGAAGGGGGAAACTCACTTGGAAGGGCCACGCCGAGAGCCCACTATGCCCTTAAGTAATCGCCGAGTTTTTTGCTCTGTCCGTCAGGATTCATATATGGAATATAACATTTAAGTATAAGAAAGAAGAAACATTTCTTATACTTTAAGTTATATTCCATATATATTGTCAGGATGTTTGAGAGTGGTTTTGGACCTCCAGGAGTTATAATGCAAAATCTAGTTTTTGGAGGATTCTTCAGTTTTCCAGACTTAAGTCAAATTTCAGGATCCTTCGGCGATGCCCCTTGACCCCAACTTGGGGGCGCTGCCCCCAAACCCCCGTCGAAAAATATAGGGGAAAACTACGCTAATGGAAGTAGGGAAAATTTAACCTCTGAATCTAATTAGGCTCCATATAACAACATAATTAGCATTGAAGAAATCTTGGTATTATACATTTTAGAGTTGAAAGTTTGAAACTATGAGTATGAATGATGAAATTTCAAATATGATGAAAGTTTGAAACTAGTTTTCGCTAGAGCTGGGAAGAGGAAGTTGTATTTACTTTTGGTTTTACAAAAACTATTTACTATTTTGCTTCCAGCGATCAGCATTTCTCATGAGGATGCGATTTTGTAGACACTTATTTTTTATTAAAATTAAGCATGTTTTTACGTTGCCGAGTTTTTCGCCGAGTTTTCACCGAGTTCTTTTCTCAGGGGCTTGGCGAATCGAGCCGAGTCGCGAGTAGTTCAACTATGGTCTTATGTGTTGGCTATTATTTGTTTGGCCTTAGGCCGACATGGTTTGTAATTATGTAATCGGTTTATTATCTGGTGGTCGACCTATTTGTTTATGGTCGAGGGTTTGTATATATAGATGTAAGATCTCATTGTAGATCATCATGGTTATTGTTAGAGGTCATGGTCAAGAAATGTAATGTACGAATAATGCAATATCATTCAAGCAAAGGAGTTGCTCGATCATTGGAGATCGAATTGGGTTTATGTAAGAAGATTTAGTCCTCTGGTATTGAGCTTAACCGGAACTGTACTCAAGCATAGGAGATGCTATCTTTTGTAGTTCAACACTTCTTCGGATTGTAGTCTAGATTTCTATGTATTCAGTGAGGCTCCTTTTGTGATGAGCAGTGTGCTCTAGGTTGTTGGCCTTCCTACAAGTGCAGGCCCCTCAATTGTAATTCACATACTACAGAAGTATTATTTGACTGCGGGTAGGGTTCCCACCGTGGTTTTTCCCTTTACCGGGTTTTCCACGTATAAATCTTGGTGTCATGTGGATGGTATTTATTTTGTGATTATTGTTTATGCTTAATTGGTTTATTTGCTATTCCAGTATTAATGTTTTGGGTTCCGGTATTAAAGTTTAAACTGCTAATGGTTCCGGTAATCTGTGACAACTGATTCACCCCCCCTCTCAGTTGTCTTCCGATTATTTGAACTATCTAACACAATCTCCAGCCAAATTATTCAACGAGGTTTTGGGAGCAGCGCCCTTGGCATGCTCCCTGTCACGGTACAAGGCGGGGTCGAGGCGCAGCGCCCCTGTGAGGGTTTTTGGGGGCAGCACCCCCAATAGCTCAAATGACTTATATTATTTTATTTGCATTTAATTGATTCCAGGCAAATAATTTGGGGCCAACATTACGAAAAAGATAATTTAAAAATATGACATTTTTTAATGTTTTTAACTAACCCCAGCCGTCCCCGGGATAGATTGGGGACGTCCCAGCTGTCCCCCATCCCCGGGGCATACGGACGTCCCCCATGGCTGGGGAAAAGGTCCCCCCATTTCCGGGACATCCCCAGCAAATTCCCACATTTTGGGGACGGGGGAGAAACATCTCCTGGGCTGTCCCCAAGTCCCCAACACGTCCCTGAGACCGGAACGGGGGTTTTCAAGCCGGGGACACGTCCCCGTATTACGTAGGTAAAAACGCTTAAAGAGACCCTCGATACTTTGAATGTGAATCTTCTAAGTGAGGGCAAACCTAAAAATGTGGATCACTTAGCAAAACCAATTATATCACAAGGTTCTAAGAAGCCCTGAATCCATTGAATGTGTTTTCAGCAACTTGGATTTGGGGACAGAGAAGAATCTTCAACTACAGATCACCATTCATTGTTCTCACTACCCATTTTCCCACAACTCAGTGCCTTGAGTTATCATGTTAGATTTCACTATACCCTATTAAATCTTGTCATTGTGCAGATATATCAGTTCTAGCCAAAGAATGAATTTCACGGTTCACCCACCTTGCTTGCTCCAACAGAAGCTTTTGAGGACCTTCAGCAATTTAGAGGCCAAATGTGATGGGAAAATGCAGGAGAAAAAGCAAATATACCACACTACAAGAATTTCATTAATAATTGTAACCTTCCAGGTAAAAAGGACATTAGAGCTACAACCTTAAACCTTCTTCTCAACTATAGTCATTATCAACATGCATTAATAATAAAAAGCTGCCTCATAGATGGGATACCAATTAATAAATAATTAGCCCTTGATTTGTAGATTTCCACCTTTGATTTAGCTAACATTGGAGGCCCATCTTGACTGGAAGGAAAACCTCATGTTTTTCTCTATTGAATACCACTCCAATGGTCCCCAAAAACAAGTAAGAGGCTGCAGTACTCTTATAGGTCTGTACAGATACCATAAAGCCCCATACAAGAAAGACACTTGTTTGGTACATATTAGATATTTTCATGTTTGTGAAGCTATTCTTTTATTTTCAAATGTCTGACCCAGAATTTCTTCATCAATTGATCTCCCCTTAAATGGTGTCCTCAGTCTGATTCCTCTGTTTAATAGCTTTAAGTATTCACCTTGTGTTCTCAGTTCTAAGTTCTAACGATGGGAACATTTAGGATTCACTAGGACAGAAATCTCAATCAAATACATAATAAGGACTCCGGCATGTTCAAAATGTATTGTCCCTTCTCAAATGACAGGCCTTAAGAAGTCAAATTCTAGCCTTTATTATTCCAGAGGCTAGAATAAATGAATAATAAGAGGGAATAATTAAAGATTATTAAGAGTAGCCCAAAAAGCTATAGTTGAAATAATAATTATTATAATCTTTTGTTGAGGTTCATTAAAAAGCAGTGAACCACGGGGACGCGTCCCCCGCCTTTTTGGGTGCGTCCCCCCGTCAGAGACGTCTCGGGGACGGGGGGACGGGGACGCGACGTCCCCCATCGTCCCGCCACCGCCACCCAAACGCCGTCGGGACGTGGAGACGTCCCCGCGTCTCCCAGGGAGACGTGGAGACGTCTGGGCGTCTCCGTGGGAGACGCCTAGGCGTCTCCCCGTCCCTCAAGAGACGTCCAGGCGTCTCTCGAGGGACGGGGAGACACCCAGGCGTCTCCCGCGTTCCCATGCGAAAAAAGACAGTTTTTTTATTTTTTTAAGTTTTTTTATAACATGTGCTTTTTTGGGGGGGGTTAAGGGGTAACCCTAATTGGACGTGGGCCCCACCCTACCCCCCAAAACAACACAAAAGCATGTTTATTTTGGATTTCACTCTCATTTTGGAAAACTGATTTTTTTTCCAGCAACTTGAAGAGGAGGAAATACTTGAAGAAGATTGATTGAAGGGGTGAGAAAAGTGACTGCAAGCGTGATAGGAGCTAGAAGAAGCAAGAAGAAGAGGAAGAAGAAGATTCTTCTACATTTTGGAGAGATTTTTCAAGCACAAGGTAGGGTTTTTCAACTTCTTCTTTTTTTTTTTTGTTTTACTTTCTGATTTTCATTGTTCTATGTCATTTTTGGTTTTTTTTTCCCTATTCATCTCAAGACTCAAAATGAGATTTGATGTTGAATCTTGAGGGCAAAATGATTCATCATTTTGCCCTCAAGATTCAACATCAAATCTCATTTTGAGATGAATAGGAAAAAAATTTAAAAATATATTGTTAAACAAGGCTGATTTTATTTTTATTTTTATTTTTATTTTGTGAAATGCAGTGTCAATTTGAAAATTTCACAATGAGCTCCCAAGGGACGAGTGAAGATAACATGGAAATCCATTCTCATAGTGAGAATGATTCAGAATATGAACCTGAAAATGAGGGGGTGACCATGGGGCTGATCCTGGAGCCCAATCTAGTTCTATGGCAAGTGCAGCAGCTAGTACAGGTTGCCCTTCAGAGTTGTTGGCACCATATGCTAGGGGTCATTTTCATCCTAAGTCTCCTCTAAAACAGTTTGCTTCACAAATATCAGTACAAGGCACTGCATCACATTCAAGTGGGGGAACAAGGAAGTGGAAGTGCAATATTTGTGACAGAGAATGGTTCGGTAGCATTAGCAGGGTGAATGCACACTTTCTATTTTGGAGAGGAAAAGGCGTGAAACATTGTAAGTTTTTGGAGGAACCCGAAAATATACAGTACAGAATTGAGTTTAACAGGCTTTGGGGGGTTCCAGATGACACAAATATTTCAATGCCTACTACTTTGTCTGCTAGGGCATCACTTCACGACAGCCAGAATGTGCCAGTGCCACATACTTCTCATGCTTCGCAGGCGGGAGGAATGATGTTTGGATCTCCATCTACTTCCACTTCTACTGCTGCCAGGGCTGGGAAACGTAGGTTGCATACACCACAGAGCAACCTATTGTGACCATTTCACACATCGCCCCATTAAAATGGGGACCCCCTCTTTTTGCTCGGTTTTGCCTGTCCTTCTCTCTGCTTTTAGGGTTTTGGGTAAGTGAGCGAGTCGTCTGGACTAGGGTTAAGCCTTAGGGTTTCCATTTTGATGTTTTTAAGCCAGAGTCCAGTCCATTTTGAATGATTATTTAGCATTCCTCCCGAAGGTTGCAATTTGTGAAATAGGGTGAATCTGTCAGGATGTCGAGTGAGTCTGTCTAGGTTTAGTCGGAATTTTGAAAGCAAGTCCAGATTTTGCCTAAGTGTTAATGATGGAATTTTGAAATTTTGTCCGATTGAATTTTTGACCAAATTTTGGAAGTTTTGATAATTGATCCCTGGCCTTGGAGATAACCTAATTTTGCCTTGTGAAGTGACTGAGAGCCTAAATTCTTGATATTTTGGCCTATAGAGGTAAAATCGCTCCTGTCCCTCTGTCAGGGACCAGGGCGAAATTGGTATTTTATGCATCTTGGTTATTAACTTGTTTCATTTGTCTTGTGCAGGGTCGCCAGGAGATGCAGTTGAACATAAATTGGAGGTTTTGAAGATTTTGAGACTCAAAGATGGCAAGTTTTTCAAGGTTTAAGGTCAAATCGCTCCTATCCCTTAGCCAGGGACCAGGGCGAAATGGCCTACTTAGGGCATTTTTGGCCTTAGTTGATCAAATTGAAGCATCAAGGATGCAATAAGGGATGAAATCAACATAATGGAGCGCTCAGACTTAGTCGTTTGCAATGAAAAGTTGAACATTTGCCCTTAAGGACAAAAATCGCTCCTGTCCCTCACTGAAGGACCAGAGCTTGTTTCTCAAAGTTGCACCGTCTTTGCAGGACCAAGATAATTTTTGGATTGGAAGAGATCAAGGAGGGCATCTTTTGTCCATTGAATATAATTTGAAGTAATTTGCAAACAAGGAAATGTGCTAAAATGACAAAATCGCTCCTGTCCCTCACTAAAGGACCGGAGCTTGAAATCCAAGATCACCTTATCCTTGCAAGATTTGAATGATTTCGCGATGTGAGAAGAACAAGTAGAGTACGCTTTATCCGTTGAATATAACTTGAAAGGGCCACCATGGAGAAAATCGACCCAAGAAGTCAAGTTCGCTCCTGTCCCTCTCCCAGGGACCAGAGCGATTTTCTTAAAAGGCAAGTTTTTGGCAAAGGTGAAGTGAGTTTTAAGTTTGAGGCAAATAAAAGAAGGCGTAACCACTCTATTGAAGATAATTTTGAAGATTGCTAAGAGCAAGTGAAACTTATTTTGCCCAAGGCGCTCCTGTCCCTCACCCAGGGACCAGAGCGATTTCCTCATAAGGCAAATTTCTCGCAAAGTTAAAACGAGTTTCATGTTGGAGATGAGTGAAGGGGAGCATAATGAATCCATTGAAGATAGTTTTAAACGTTGGCAAAGAATGATTGAGCCTATAATTGCCAGATCGCTCCTGTCCTTCAGTCAAGGACCAGGGCGAAATTTAGATTCTCAAGTCTTTTCCTTCGAGTTTAGGTGAATCCAAGCCAAGGCACAAGGTGGCGAAGATGTTGGAAATGCTTCGAAGAAAAGTGAAGTTACAAAGACCACGAAAGGTGATGAGAAATGGCCAGAGCGCTCCTATCCCTCTCCAAGGGACCAGAGCGAAATCTTCAAAAAGACATAAAATGCTTGCATTGCAAAGTACTATTTCTTGCATCCAGGACTCAAGGTGGAAGGGAAAATGATATCCTACGTTTACAAAGCAATTTAAGGTTGATATGATCAAGGATTAGTACAAAGAACAAAAGTTCGCTCCTGTCCTTCAGTCAAGGACCAAGGCGATATTCATTAAAACAATCATTTCCTTCCTAGACCACGCCAAGGCAAAGTTACACAAGATCGAAGATGTCTTTAGGAAGATGGTGAACAAGGAGTTAACGTCAGAAGTCGACAATTTTGAGCTCAAATACAAAGTTCGCTCCTATCCCTCACCAAGGGACCAGGGTGAAAATCACTTGAATATCGAGTTTGCTTTACAAAGGACGAGTTAAACATGCGCAAGACAAACAAGGATGATCACTCCTTACCCTGCAAATTGATTTGATGATTTAAAAGACAAAGACCAAGGAAGAAAAGCAAAAATCGCTCCTGTCCTTCAATCAAGGACCAGGGCGAAAATGGTTCAAAGAGGCATTCGTTCAAAAGATCAAATAGATCAAGCTCAAGGTTCCCAATTAAAATGCCAATTTGGACGTAAAGGAAGTGACTTTGAACGTGAAAATCGATCCAAAATGCATGGGTGCTCCTGTCCCTCTCCCAGGGACCAGAGCGATATTGGTTAATGTCCCAAATTCCTCCAATGGTTAGGCGCCAATATTTTCGAATTGCATTAAATGCTAAAATTCGATAAAACTTGAAATATTTAATTAAATTGGCATTTAAAATAGCACATAAGGCATTTAATTAATTAATTTAGCCTTTTTTAAAATCGAAACTATTAATTATGAAGGCGTTTAAATTAATTAATTATTAAATTAAATAAAAAAGAGAGTGCTTGGGTTCTATTTTAATGTTTATTTCCAAAAGTCGGCCTCCTTTTTATTTAAATTTTGTTATTATTTGCCTTATTTCAAAGTCGGCCTATGGGCAAGTAAAGAGGTGAGCGCCTATATAAGAAGGGGTACCTTGAAGCATTTTAAATCATCATTTAATCATTCATTCACATGCGATTTTGGAGAAGCAATAGAGGGAGCGAATTTTAATCCAAGGAAGAGTGCGAATTTTACTAGTGGTGGGAAGTGGAGCGAATTTTCCCTCAAGCGTTGAAGATCCCAAAGGTGGTGGAGTTAATAAGGAAGGCGCATTTGCTAGAACAAGCTCACGTTGAAGACTTCAATCTTCGTTTTGCCTAGGCGAACTTCCTTAATTTTACGTTCTTTCTTAGAGTTAGCTCTCAAAGTGAGGTATGGCGAAGATTCCCCTTGTCCAATTTTGAATTTTAAAAATCGTCCTAGTCTCAATCTTGAATTTTGAATTTTGAAATTTTGAATTTCCAGTATCTCAATCGTATTTAGGAAATGATAACTCAAAGACTTATCATGAGGTTTCCTAAATTCAATCTTTAATCTAATCTATACTTCTATATTGCAAAATCTATTACTTATTAGTTATTATGAAATGTTGTGTAGGTGTTACGATGGCGACCCCGAAGGCAGGAGCATCTACCAGTCGTCCAGCTCTCTTGAGGGAAGATCAAAAGAATGAAGAATCGGAGACCAAGATCGTGTCGAAATGGAGCAACATTGGAGATACCAACTTAGGAAACTTCAGTACGAAGAAGTTTCGAGAGGTCCCTTACATTGGCAAACCATCACCTGTTGCAAGAAGAATAATTGAAAGTGGCATCATTAAGGCGGCCGGCTTCCCTCCAGCAATCCAGTGCCATGAATTGATGATCGAGTGTGCTTGCCATTATGATCCAGAGTCAAGATCGATCGTGTCCAAGGAGGGAAACACTTTGGCTTACCTTTCAGAGGAGGCTATAAGTGAATCTTTCCATCTTCTGGAGCATAGAGATATGATCTACAAAAGCTTAGAAGGAGCCAGGTCCATGTACGAAGATGATCCAGACACTTGCCTAAGCATCATCAATAAGAATTGGTTACTCAAGAGTCGTCCTCGCCTGAGCAAGATTCCAAACACACCACATAGGATCGACTTCCAGGAGGAGTACAGAGATTTAATAACACTACTCAACCGAGTCACAGGGGCTCCTCAAACCTTCTATTTTGAGAAGTGGATGTTCTACTTCATCCAAGTGATAGTTCAGGGAAAAGGAACAATTCATTGGGCTAGAATGATTAGCCATTGCTTGGACGTACAGTTAAGGAGACTGAAGGCTACCAAGTCCTTCCACATGAGTTCATACATCATATATGCCTTGATCAGGAGCTTTGAATATGCAGGACTACCTCACAGAGGAGTGATTGGAAGAGGGCCCGGGGAGGTCAGAGTTTGTGATTCCTATGTTCACTTGCATCATCCGCCAGGAAGTGACTACAAGTTAGTCAATGATACCTTCACTATGAACATCACTAGGACATTGCAAGGCGGAATTCACAATCGGCTATCTCAGGATGCACAAGAGCTTGTAAAGAGGTACGGTGCTTGGTTTATCCAATTTTCGAAATTTACATATATTAGAGTTCATGGATGTCCTTCACCTCCATACATGTTGCCGAGATATCCGACAGACAAAATAGTGTTACTTGAGGTAACTAGACAGTTGGCAGCTTATGCAAAGGCATTCAGACACAGACATGGAAATGGAGTTCCTATGCCTATCATATTAGGGAATTCAGTTGAGGTATGTCCTAATGCTCTAGCCATGGATGATGCAGAGAAGGAGTTAGCTTTATATTCATTTTCATTCTTTGCCATGAGAGAGAGCTTTGATCCTTATGGGTATATAGAGGAGACAGTCGGTAGAAAATACAAGCATGAGTTTCAGATAGAAGACTTTGTGATGAATCTCTCAGATGATCTTGAAGTGAAAAGAAAGATGCATTCCAGATTGCCTTTAGACTTCATCAGGAAATGCAAAATTTACAGAGTGGCCGACCAAGCTCAGGACAGTGGCAGACATCTCCAATCATCTTATGACCGAGAAAGCAAAGCAGTGAGGCTAGATTGGAATGAACTCGAGATTGTGGATCTAGATGCTTTGATGGCTCCAGTTTTGTCTTGTACTCGCAGATGGGTTGATGTGCAACATCAAAAGTTGAGAGAGCAGGGCATATCTATGACTTTTATTTTGGAGGAAAGACCAGCAGAAGGAGGAGAAAGTGTAAGTGAAGGTAATCCTAATCCCAGAAGCACAAGTGAAGGCAACCTTCGAAGCGTAAGTGAGGGTAATCCTCATCCTAGAGGATCAAAGAGGAAAGAGAGACCTGAGAAAAGAGAGTCCTCCAAGAAGAAGCAAGAGGCCAACCGAGATCGTTCATCCGACACATCTTCTCGACGAGAGAAGAGGGCACTTGAAATGGAGGAGTCTATGGAATCAATGGTACAGAACGATAAACAGGAAGAAGGACAGGCACCTCAAAGATCACCAAGTCGATCTCTCCAAGTTAATGAGCTACATGAAGACAAGAACGATAACGAAGTGACATCTCCTCTCAGAGAAGAAGAAACGTTGCCTAAGGAGATACAGGTTAGAGAAACAAGATCTGCCATCCCAGATTGGTTAAAGGAGAGACTAACAAGGGTGATTGTGATCGAGGACGAAGATAAAGTGATTGATTTAGAGAGCCTTGTTGGAAATTCTCAGGAAGTGACAGAAAAGAGGAAGGCTACTAAGATGTCCAAGATGATCAGAGATGAGACAGGATCCAGGAAGTTGCAGATAGCTACACCGGCAGTGGACAAGTATGAAGGTGAGATCCTCGCAGAGGAATATGATGTAGAGACATTTGAGCTTGGTCCATTCACAGCCGAGCAGACACTGGATGAGGCCACCGATTCGTTTGAAGCACTAAAAGACAAGCTTAGGGAAAAAATGGAGAAAAATAGAAAGCTTGAGAGAGAGGTCGGTGCATGGAGAGGTTACTTTAGCCATCTCAATCAGCCTTTGGGACGTCAGGATCCAGCAGTATCTCCTGTGCAGGCACTTCCCCTTGAATCAGTTGGTGAGGCAGAGAGAGTCAGGAGTTTGGTCCAGCTTATGAGCTCTTGGATTGACAAATCCCATACAGTTGCTATTGAATTTGCAACAAGAATGATGCAGACCATTCACCGAGCTATCCAGGTTCTTGAGATCATCCACAACCTAATGATAACGGTAGCTGCCTTTGCTCATACTAAAGATGTTATCATTCCTGTCCTGCAAGTAATCAGACAAACATCAAGGAAGGTCCTAGCACAAGAAAAGATAGTGGATGGAGGACCGCATAGTTTACTTCAGTGGTCAACCTTACCCCAGATGAAGGAGGTTCTCTTCGAGGACATTAGTACCAAATGCAATCATGTTGAGGAGGTCATCCATCCGATCCAGGATAGAGTGTTTGAGGTATTATGTACTATTCTTGGCAGGAGGATCGAAGTTGAGACAGATGTGGATTTACAAGAATTGGAAGAAAGGGTCAAGGTCATCTTTTGCAAAGATGCGAATGTTATCACAGATGAGCAACAGGACCAGATGTTTGCTACTATGCCCCTGATCGAGAAGATCAAAGAACTTGAACCTGAATGGGACGCTGCTCTTCTCAAGGCTTTCGATCAGGTCATCCACTTGGAGGAACGAATGAGGAATCTTCCCGAGATTCCAATTGCTGAGATCGAAGGAATCGTATCTAGATTCATTGCATATGCTAAAAAGGAGCATTGGAAAGGGAATAAGATTCTAGAAGAAAGGTTGTTATAGATGACATGGCACCTTAATTGTCATTGGTCTATGTTTCCTAGATTTTTGTGCCAAATTTAATATTTGGCTATGCATTTAATATTGTTCAATAAAAGGGGAACTATTTGTAATAAACCCTAATTAGGGTTTAGGTGTCATAATCTTGGCCATTGATCTTCTTTCTGATCTGGACCGTTCATTGTAATTGAGGATGCTATATATACCCTCACTCCTTTTCCTTTTGTCATGAGATATTAGAGAATTAGAGAGAGATTAGAGATTAGCAATTAGATAAGAGCAAATTACTTTGTAGCAAGATTGAGCTTTGAAGAAGGAATTTCAAACAATTGTTGTTTATGATGGCTTTGAGATCAATAAAATATTGAAGTTATGGTGTTTTATTGCAATTCTTGTGGTTATCTTCATGGTTGTTTACTTTCTTGAATCATTCTCAGTCAAAGTAATGTTTAAGTTTGAAGGACTAAGTGTTGGGCTTGATCTTTGGTGAGATTCACTTTCCAAACCACTAGCTTCTTGCTGATTGTAGGAACGCCTTGCGTGGTCAACTGGAGAAACTTGAATAACCTAAACCTTCAATCGTCATTGAACTTTGGATATGTGCCTTTGTGGTAGTATCTATGATCCTTGATGAATTGAAAGATCATTTGTTACCTTAGAAGATCGCATCAATTTCAGTTGAGTTGTTATTTTATGGCAATATTGAAGTTGGTAGAATCTTGCCAAGTCCTGTCCACATTAAGTCATTCTTAGGATTAGATTAGAATTTATCTCTTGCAAGCCCTACTCTTTTGATCTTTTTTGAGAATTTGTTAGTATAGGAAATTCTATTTCGGAAACGTAAGGCCCCTTGATGAAACAGCAATCACAACGACCACTGGTGCTTATCCACACGTAGAGACCCTACATAAAAGAACATTGGAGTCACCCTAATTGATCCTTTTTTGCGACATCTTCAGCAATCAGAGACTTTATTCAAAAGAGGATAAGGTACCCTTGGGTATTTTATTCTGTGTATGATTGCGTACAAAATACACGTCAACACAACCCCATTGCTGATATGTTTAATGTGCAGCTGAGAGATGAGATAGATGAATCCATTGGCAATTTCTTCTTTGCCAATGGCATTCCATTTCATGTTACACGGTCTCCATATTATAGGAAGATGATGGATATGGTGGCCAAGGGAGGACCATCTTATGTGCCACCAGGGGAGACGAAAATGAGGACCTCGATCTTGGATAAAAGCTATTCCAAGATCAATATTTTGATGGAGAAGATGAAGGCATGTTGGGCGGCATCGGGGTGCAGCATAGTTATGGATGGGTGGACGAACATTAGCCATCGTCCACTCATCAACGTCATGGTCACATGTGCAGAGGGCCCATACTTCCTTAGAGTAGTTGATTGTACAGGGCATCGTAAAGATGCTGATTTCCAGTTTCAGGTCCTCAGGGAGGCTATTGAGGAGGTTGGGCCACAAAATGTGGACCAAGTAGTGACAGATGCAGCCTATGTGTGTAGAGCAGCAGGGAGACTCGTTGAGGCAGCCTATAGACACATTTGGTGGACCCCATGTTGTGTGCATGCCATGAACAATGCACTCAAGGACATGGGGAAGATTGACTGGATTAGAGGAGTGGTCACCGATGCGAGAAATGTGCAGATGTTTATCTGCAACCACCACACTTCACATGCACTCTTCAGGACCTTCGCGAAGGAGGAGTTCTTGAAACCAGTTGAGACTAGATATGCATCCTATTTCATTCTCTTGGAGAGAATGATTGAGTTGCAAGAGGCATTGCAACTCATGGTTATGACTAATGAGTGGAATAGGTGGGCTGAGGCCAAGATAGAGCAGGGGAGAAGGGTGAAGGAGATAGTGAAGAGTGATGTGTTTTGGACTGATGCGAAATACATTGTCTCCATCATTTCTCCAATATTCCAGGTGATCAGATATGGGGATGGGGATGCACCTAACCTTGGAGAGGTGTATGAGTGCATTGACTCTATGCTTGACCAGATGAGGGTTGTTGTGCGAGTGAAGGACCCCTCTCTAGCATTCTACAATGAGCAAATTCGGCCTATCATTCAGAGTAGATGGGACAAGTTGAACACTCCTTTGCATATGGCTGCCTTTGCCTTGAATCCTAAGTGGTACAAGGCTAGACCGGGTGGAATGACACCGATTGAGGATGATGAGGTGAAGGCGGGTTTCTTTAGGTGCATAGAGAAGATGTTTGATTCCAGAGATGCCGACACAATGCGCACTGAGTGGGGAAGATTTGCCACTCTTAGAGGTTATTCAGATGCGGCAAAGATGGATATAGACACTATGGCACAGGAGGACCCACTTTTGTGGTGGACTTGTCATGGCCCGAAATCTTTGACCACCACTCTAGCCATCTGTCTGCTATCCCAGGTTTCCAGTTCTTCAGCTGCTGAGAGGAACTGGTCTACATATAGCTTCATCCACTCTCTTAAGAGGAACAGACTTACCTCTAAGAGAGCAGAGAAGCTTGTGGTTGTACACAGTGCTTTGCGTCTCATTGACCGCAAGACACTTATGTACAAGGAGAGTCCAGCAGCATGATGGGATGTAGAGCCAGAGGAGCCTTCACAGATTGATGAGGATGATCCTACCACTTCAGATGCAGGGCTAGTTGGTGTGAGCTTGAGGGACCTTGATCCTCAGGAGTCCAGCAGTTCCAGTGAGGAGGAGTTCGCAGATGATTAGAGGCCTCCATTAGCTACAGTTTGAGTTTTCACTTTTCAGTTTTGTCATTTTGTATTTGACTCGTCTCTTTTGTAATGCTATTGCTACACGTATTTGTATTTGGCTACTCATTGTAATGATGAATCATGTAATCATCTTTATTATTATAGACTTTGCAATGGCATCAGATATTCATATTTTTCGTTTTCCTTTTTCGATATTCATATGATAGAAATGAGAAATCTCCAATTTGACAATTTCATTTGTCAAATTTTATTTACTTTTAGCAATTAGTTACATATCACTAATCTAAGTAATCTTGGTATTTCCTATAGTTTCATTTGAAATCTAATTCTTATACTGTTATACATCTTTTCAAAACTAGTTTTTCAAGTACTATATGTATATATATGAGCACCACCACCCCACCACCCCCCCGCCGCCGTCCCCCCCGCTGTCCCCCAATTTAGGCCCTTGGTCCCCCCGTCCCGGAAACGCGTCCCCCTCGTCCCCCCGTCCCCAACGCCCGTGGAACACTGTTAAAAAGGGGCTACTTTTAATAACAACATTAAATGACTAGGTGGGCACCATGGTGGGATATTTAATAATTATTAACTATTCATTAAATGCCTAAGTCGACTCAAAAAGAATTATCTAGAAGCATCAATTTCTGGAAGGTTCATTTGCACATTATAAAAAGGGGTTTGATGTTATTGTTCTGCATTATGATGAAGATCTGTTTTCTCCATTGATTAGCAGTGATCTGCAAGTCAGCTTTTGCACAGGACAAAACCCCTGTATTGTCTGGTCTGGACGGAACGCAAGCCCAGTGGAGGCATATTTCATGGTGAAATCAAGCAAGGAAGGCTGTGACTCATGATATAAGGTTAGCGCTGTGAGAATAAGGAGAGTTTACAGCGATTTTGGCATTCATTCCTCAAACCCAGATAATGCATTCCACAGTCTGAGAACAACCATCAGAACGGCAGCAATTATCAGCTTCAATTGCAGATAATCAGACTGGTGCAGGCAGAAATAACTCAATCACAGCTGTAATATTGAGGGTCTGGTATAAATCGCCAGGGATTGAAGTCTTCCAGGGGCTGCGATCTCTTTACCAGCATCATCTGCATGCCTAGGATTGAAATTCTTGAGTGTCTGCAACAGCAACTCTGTCTGGGAGAATATATATATATATATAGCGAAATACTTTTTCTTGTAAGTTTCTGAGTTTGTATTGGGTGGTTTGAAATGATAGGTGGCATGTAATGGTTCAATCCCCAAGCTTAAAATACAATATATATATATATATATAAATCTTGTTAGAAATCTTTAAAAAAAAGTTCCAGTATTACCAGTTCAAGTGTGTTAAATATTGCTTAAAATTCTTCATAAACAAATTCCTTGTTTTCTTAAATAAATTGGCAAAGGATATTGCACAAAAGGGCACAAGTATACAATACTCCCTCATTATTATTCAAATGTAATTTGTAAATGTAATAAACAATGCTGCCTGGCTTTTTTGGAGGCCCTTTGTGAAACTTTAACTAAGTACCAAATATATTTACGGGTTTGCAATAAATTCTTACAAAAAATTTATGAACCCAAAAGTAGGACCAACTCTAAGTGGGCATCATATATATGATGCCCAGCTATTGATTCAGTTTGTTTTTGCATTTTTCAGGAGCAAATATGGGTTATAAAACATCAATCTTTGGTTATACAGTATGTGATACCCCAAAATAAGGGATATAAAATCTTTTAAAAAGAAAGATATACCTGTCCATGATGTGCTATTTCTAAAATACAGGGTGGTTGAACCCATGGCTCTCCATCAATCTGCACAGGAAAAGAAGAAAATGTGTGGATCCTGATCAGCCGCCCCTGTGCAAGCCTCCGTGCACGAGAAAGACCCACCTGTGACATAAACATCGATATTTTTTATATAAGACCAAAACCTTCATCATCAGATGTGAGTGCACATCACTGATCAATCAAAATCAAGTAACAAAAGTAACATGCAGCAGATTACCAGACATTAAGCAATTGCGTCATGTCCCCTTTTCAAAGTGAAATTATCTAGGAGACCCAAATTTATCTAAGAGACCCATAACCCATTTCCTATTTACCATAGGCTAAGGGTTAAAGCTAGGGAAATAAATTAATAATAATATTTGAGTGGTCCAGTAACACTATTTTATAATTTTAATAAAGGGACGACTTAGTTACTATTAAGGGAATTATATTTGAGTGGTCCAGTAACATTATTTTATAATAAAGGGTCGACTTAAGTACTATTATTATTTCTTGAATGTGGGCCTAATGAAATATTAAATTAAAGAAGTATTTTTGACCACCTTCAGAAATTATTTTAGGTGGGAAAGCATAAATGAAATTTAAAGGGGTAAATATTTAATTTTTAAGGAAAAAAGGTATCCATTTTGTTATTGTTATCAAACCCTATCTTAGAGCTTGGGCATTTTGTTCATTTCCACACTGGAGGATGAAAATCCTTTTGGTTTCCAGTTGACGTAGTTGCACTCAAGATTCATATTTGTGTAGAAAGGTTATAGCATAGTTGACTACTCTCCAAAAAGAGTCATATTTGTGCAGAAAGGTTATCCGTTATAGTATTCCAGTTACAGATTATAGTTGGGATTTTCAATAAGCTTGAAGATTTCATATATTTAGTTCAGAGAGATTTCAGAAGATTAAATTCTCTTACTATTTTGGAGGCAAATTCGAATGTTATTGTTGGCTGTACCAATCAATACTCCTAGCCGTACAAGCTCGTTGCTGCAGCTGTACCAAATGTTGTTGCTTATATCTTCTATAAAGGGACTACAATATATTTTAGAGTTTACTTCCTTAAATCTTGCTTTGCTGTACAGCATAGGGAAATAGTATTATTGCTGTATTTGGCTGGCGTACACATCAAGGGATCTATTAGTGTGTCTTGACCACCATACTCTGTAAAGAAAGACGATACCTTCATAAGAAGTTGATGATATGTAATGAGCAACCATACCTTATTGCTTGCTAGCTGTCATACCAATTTGGGATAAAAAGGGGGTCGCCACTTATTTAGACCTCCTTTCATTGGTTGTTGATTTCATCTTCTTAAATGGTCATAGGCCAAACTGAAACCTTGGCAGATATCTTAATCCTGTATGTGTATTCAGACTCATAGTAGCTCATTATCAACAATATATATATATATATATATATATATAGATTGATTTGATAAAATAACATAGTCAAAAAGCATAAGATAGAAAAGAGGGTGGAACCAGGATTCCAACACAACAAATGGCATGAAAATTAGAAATCGCAAGACCAAGTTGAAAAGATTTGAATAAGTACTTAAAAATGAGGGTAAAATATTTTACTAAATTTAGCTTTCAAAATTTGCGCAGGTAAAATATTTTACTAAATTTAGCTTTCAAAATTTGGGCAATCAAACATGACGTTGATATTGCTGGTGGAAAATTGATATATATATTACAACCTTTATAAAAGCATTTTTTTTCCCACATTATCAACCTATTTGGAGCCATTGCAAGCAAGTAATCAACTAAAGACACACAGTTTTCATCAGTTGGTTGATAAGTTGGCTTAAAGTTGAAAAGCTTTTGGAGAGAAAATAATCTAACCATGGGGGAGAAAACATTGACTACATCTGTGTGTGTGTGTAGAGAGAGAGAGAGAAGAGAGAGAGAGAGAGATTGGAGTGGATCAAGTTTCCACTATAAAACATTTATTGCCATTTGCCTAATTCCTAGAAAGGATTGGAGTGTTGCTTAAATTATATGCAGCCTTAATCTATTTCAAGAATATCATTATGGGATTTCTCCCAGGGCAGCAGCGAACATGTTTTGTCATTTTGGTTCAGGGTATTTGACCATTTTATGCAATTAAAATTTAAGAGCATATGGGCTGAGAGGATTTGTTCCACTGTTGGCGATTATTGAGGGCTTGTTGTTATATTGCAGCTCATGGGAAGTATTTTATGGCCAACCATCTAGGAGTTTTATATCTTAAGTTGAGCTTGCAGGTAATGATTGTTTTAGAGCAATGGTGGCTTCAGGTGTAAGAAATAGTCTTTTCTGCTGTTGGGTTGTCTTCTTCTAGTTACAGTGTTGATTATGGCTAATTGAAGCTCAAGGAAAGGAATTTTTGCAGATCATTGTCTAAAGAAATATAATATTTGCCTATTATCATCTAGAGACAATTTTTGCTGCTTAATTCTGTAGCACCACTAATGCTTGTTAAAGAGGTGATGGGTACATGAAAACCTCAACCAAAAATATCTCCAAACATGCTAATCCACGAGCACATACTGCAGAAAATATGAACAGCAAATACCCTGTATTGAACTCAAAACCTGCAACCAGATGTCTTCTCATTAAATCTGAAAAGAATACACTGAACTAGCTCAAAACTAAAATGTGAGGGAATTACAAAATATGCGCACTCTAAATAGACAAGTTAACTAAGAGAAATTAGATGAGGTGCCAAATTAAGCTTAAACTCACTAGAGTAACACTCAATTTGTCTTACAACTCACTGGAGTGACACCCAGTTTGACTGATCAATCAACCAATTTGACTAATTGATAAACCCAGCCTAACAACTCCCAATCAAATTGGTTGAGACTAAGTTACATCAACAACTCAATCAAGTCTCAAATAGTTAAATGGTTGCTAATGTCAAAGAAGACTAGCATGTCCTACAAAACTGGCCATTCTTTTTGTACATAACTATGTCTACTCCACGCTGATCTCTATACTTGCACAGGTTTAGATCTAATGCTGTCACAGCTGTGCAAGCACTGTGAGAACACTGGCCAAGTAAATCAAAGTAAAACGTCTAACAATATTGGAAAATCGATCCTTGTTCTCCTTCAGTAGATTTCTTTGACAAGGGATTTCCTCTCACAATTAATGCTTTTGTACATACTACATACAAGCTTGTTTAGAGTCGACCCACTTAATTTATTTAGCTTTCCTTCTAGTTTAAGTTTTGACGCATTACTTCTTATTTTATGTTTTATTTAACACGATTAGCTAATGTACCTTACTTGAGCCCTGCCTGGGTCTTGTTGACATGTTTTTTATGACTACATCGAACACAGAATAAAGTTGCCTAACTATCACTTCACTCACAATCGACTCCAAGGTTCCTTTATGATATGGGTGTGACTCAGTTGGCTGATGTGATTGCTGGTAATCCAAGGGGCCTTACATTTGGATCATTTTTTCACTTCTTGACTGTGGCTGGAACTTCATCATCAGATATAGCAATTTGATGATGCTTCTGCTTTGAACGAACTAAAATGAACTGAAAATAAAGGGGAAAGGTTTAGAAAGGCCTAAATCTACTCCTAAGGGCAGTGATATCATCAGTTAATGCTTTGGTGGACAAATTCCAAATAAACCAAGCTCTGCTTCGCCAAGTTTAACTACAACTCCGCAAAAACCGGTGCAATCTTTTGAGGATGTTGAAGGATTTTCAAATCGAGAAAGTGCATTTGAATACCCAAAACGACGCAATCCAAACGATAGTCCACAACCGAACTTAGCACAAGTTTTACACTGCAACTTACAATCAGCAAGATGCAAAAAGTATGAACCATGGAAATTCATCAGATGCCATTACATTCTCCATTGAAATCAAAGCACTTTATATAACTACTGAGAAAATAAAATTCTACTCTAAGTGAGGAAGGTGAAACCATGCAAGCTTTGAAAAATAACTTAAGTGGACACCATCAAAGAACAATGTTTCACTGTTATTATCTCAAAAATTATCACAACAATTTCATTCAAGGCTTCCTCTTCTTACAAATGAGGGGGTCACCCCTTTATATAGGCCACGGGCCATGATTACATGCAAAACCCTAATTAGGGTTTCACCTTAGAAGATTCCCCATTCAAGATGCAACAAGGTGGGAATCGGTAATTAATACCTACTAAGTCCATGTACAATTAATTCAAAAGTACCCAAAATAGCATCCATTGCGCAATAAATGCACCACCTCTTTCAAATTCGCCCAACATGCGTTGAATATTCATCCATGCAAAAATCACCCCATTATGTCATAAATGCTCCATCATTTCCACATGCGGCGACTGCATGCAAAAAGAATCTACCATAAATTCAACATGCAATGACTGGGTCGCCATTTGGTCAAATATTCCAGCAATGAATGTGCCACCATACTGCCATGCGTGCAATAGATCCTTGCAATGCAAGTGGACCCCGTCGTCGTATATCCACTCCTACACATCTAGAATTGTTGGAGAGAGAAAATTTGATTCAGGAAGAATTTTCTTGAAGTCTCTTCAACTTTCCTTGCTTGGAGAAGGTTTTCCATCAATTTTCACCATCTCCTATTTTTAGGAATTTTCCACAAATTAGGGTTTCAAGTCAAGGAGGGGGAGAATTCTCCTATCTGTAAAAGATTTTGAAATTTGGATGTGATTTGATGCCCGAGAATGGTTTTTTCAAAAATTTTACCAAGGGAAATTTATTGTTCAATTCATCTTTGATTCCTTCCTCCTTGCCTTGGAATTTTCATCTTCTTCCTTGGGTGGAATTTTCATGTCATTGAGGGATTTCATCTTGGAAGGAAAATTCCTTCCTTACCTTCATTTGGTGCCCATTCATTTCCTAGAGCACATTTTCTCCATGGTGAAGGAATTTTGATGTAGAGGAAAAATTCCTCCACAACCTCAGTTTGACCTTGATTCTACCTTACCCCTTGAGGAAGGAATTCCTTCAAGCCTTAGCCAAATTTCACATTTTCCAAGAATTATGTCCTGAAGGAAGGAATTTCCAACTCTCAGTCAATTTTTCACTTTCCTGGAATTTTATCCTTAAGGAATTTCCAACACTTAGTCATTTTTTTACTTTCATTGAATTCTATCCTAAATGAAGGAATTTCCAACACTTAGTCAATTTTTCCACTTTCTAGAATTCCTCACCTTGGGCGCATTTCCTCCTCGAGGAAGGAGTTTTTGAATACTTGAGGTTTCCTTCCTGAACCTTGATTTTCATGTTCTACTTCCAACCTTGGGCACATTTCGGAACTAGAGAAGAAATTTTTGAAATTTGTTCGAGGAAGAAAAATTGTGCTTTTTGAGTTCATCTTGTCCCGAGGAAGCTTTTTTATCAAATTGCCACATTTCCTTTTTTTAGGAATTTTTTGAAATTTGAGTTCCAAGGTCCAGGAGAGAGAAAATTCTCCTACGAATCCAAATCCATCATCATCTTGAAATTCGAATGATTTTTGATGCCCGAAAATGGATTTTTCAAGGGAAATTTATTTCTCAATTCTTCCTTAACCTTTGATTTCCACGCCTTCGAATTTTTTTACCTTCTAGCCTGGGCGTGGAAATTTCACCTTGATGGAGGAATTTTCATTTTCTTCATTTTTCCATGCTCCTTGCATTTTGGTGCCTTGATTCTTCCTTGGGCAGAATTTCCACTGGTAAGGAATTCATCCTTTTCCGCATTTTCCATTCTTAACTTAATTTGGCACCTCTCCTTGGTCTAGGGCGCAATTCTTCACAAGGCATGGAATTTACCTTTTTTGCAATTCTCCATGACCACCCAAGTTTGTCGCGCCCTTGAGCCTTGTTGGGCGCTAAAATGCTATGAAGGAGGATTTTTATGGTTTTCAATGAATTCCAAGGCACCCTACTTTAGCGCCTATCCTCAGTCTTGGGCGCTAATCTTCACCAGGCAAGGATTTCTTCACTTTAACATATTTCCATGCACCTCTTGTTTTGGCACCAGAACTGTGGCTTGGGGCAGATTTTGAGCATGGCCAAGAAATTCATGATTTTCCAACTTTTCCAAGAGCACTTGGATTTAACGCCCAATTCCATACCTGAGCACTAAAACCACATGATGGAGGATTCTTCATAATTTTATGAATTCCGAATTCGGTTGGATTTGGTGTCTTATTCCAAATTCATGTGTTAATTTCTCCCCAGCATGGAAATTCATCCTTCAATCTTCCAGGCTTAGAAAATTTTGATCTCCTTCAGACTGAAGTGACATTTGTGATTTTGAAGTGTCTCCTGGACTTGGATAATTTTTCGAGCTTTCCACTTCAAGAATGGATGCCAACATATAGCCAGTTTTTTTTTATCCTATCTGCTTTTTGACTTTCCGGAATCAATAGTCGTGAATGCTTGATCTTCATTGCCTGCTTGAATGGTCCTTTCAGAAATAAACTTTCCAAAAATAGAGACTTTCAGAACGTCAGCGTTAGACCCCAAAATAGGACACAGGAATGACTTACTATAAATAGAAACTTACTAAAAATAGAAATTACTAAAAAATAGTAAGTTTGATTTTTGGTATAATGAAGAAATTCCAAGGCTCAGTAAAATCCCTAAAAACTAGGAACTTTCTAAAAATAGAAAGTTGCTCCGTTTTCGCTCAAATTTTATTGGGAGGCTCCTCTAAGGGTCCTGATTCTAGTTCCATGTTCAATTTTCCAAAACCCTAGCTTAAACCCCTAAAATTGACGAAACAGACCCTAGACTTCACCAAAATCACTCAAACGAAACGCAAACTTGACAATTCAACCCCACAAAGACCTGCAAAGCAAAGAGACTGGAGAGACTGTTGCGAAAAGACCCAAAAAACAAAGCCAAAAGACCAAAAGGGCCTAAAAACAAAGGGGTCCCCATTTGTAATGGGGCGAATGTTATGAAAACGTCACAACAGGTCCTTCATGGGCATTAATATAATTCCTTTATTTCTTTATACAAAAAGCACAGCCCATTAATTATTTTTTTGTTTCATCTACTACCATCATGTAGCACAAAGAATAAAATAACTCTTATTAAATACTTAAATTTCCAAATTGTATATTGTACTGAAAAAAGAAAAAACAACTTTCGATCATCAACAATCTAATTTACAATTATGCATAAGTTGCTTACGTATTAAAGACTAATCTCCGATGCATACAATCAAAGAGATTGATGTCTTTTAAACTAAGTTATTAGTTCGGGTTCAAGAGCGGATTCGCCCCGATTCGTGGGTTTGGGGAAAAAATATTTTGCCTTTTGGGTTCATGGGTTGGGTTCGTCCATACATGTGTGTGTGTGTGTGTGTGTGTGTGTGTGTGTCAATGCCAAATGCCCCATATTATACCCATATTATATTTGGGTTTGTTATCATTTGGCATTTGGCATATATATTTTGGGTCTTAAATGCATTTAGCAAGGGCGGATTAGGGTTTTTAGCCCCAAAAAGGCAAAAAAATTAGTTTTTTAATATGAAAAAGTCACTTTTTTGTGACTTGACTGGCCGAGCCTATGGGTTCGCCCGGGTCTGGCCAAGGTTCACCATTTGGACTGTGGGTTCTCTCTGGGTTCCTCATAGTCCAAATAGTGAACCCTGACCGAACCCAGGCGAACCCAACGCGGACCCAGTTCCCATTTGGAGGCCAAAACCGGCAAACCCGGTAACTGAGCTTTTAAGCCTATATGTGTGTGTGTGTGTGTGTGTGTGTGTGTGTGTGTGTGTGTGCGTGTGCGGTCTCTAACAATGAATGTTGAGAGATTTTATCCGTTTGAAATGAGTTTAGTCTCACAAAAAAGTGTATTCATTGACAATATTTATTACTCTTTTCGACAATAAAAACAAAAGGAATTGATGTTGTGATGCTAACTGTGATCATAACATACTTAGATCTCTTGTACAATAATCATTGGAGTTAGATGATTAAACTGAATGGCAGTGCACTTAAATCCGACTCCCACAAATGAATACCATGTGATCTAATTTAAAAAATTTCATTCATGCAATTGTTTTTAAAAAAATATTTTGTATAAACAAAACCTACAGCATATGAGAAAGACAAATGAAATGTTTTTCGATTTCAGCAACCCATTTTTTTGGGTTATCTTCCTACGCAGCTCTACTATTTTTACATATTGTAAATTGTTAAGTCAACTTATAACTACTTATGTAGCAATTATGTGTCTATATTGCTTTTGAAGTAATGAAAATCCTCCTCTAATAACATAAAAAATTGTGTTAAATATATGTGTATGTGTTTTTTATGAATGTAGTATCTAGTTGTATCCATATTGGGGATCATAAAAAATGGCTGTATCCATATCCGATACTGTCTCTATATTTGTATCCGTATCCGTGTCCATGCAACTTTGCTCTAAGTTGTAGTTTATAACTAGATAAATTTCTAGTGTAATCAAAATATACAGAATAAATAGTCCACCTGCATTCAACAGCTATCTGTAGAGCTTTATATTTCATAAGAAAATATTCGAGTGAGAAAATTAAAAAATTTAAAAGGCTTGTTATAATTTTATTGTTATATTTTAAAAAAAAACGCTCTCCCTTGATATTCTAGTATGAACTAGGAAAAAGCATTAATGATATGTGTAATTCACAATATAGAATGTTTATGTAACTCAATGGATGATGACATGTTAAATAATAAATTCAATGCTTAAGTAAATCATTCTTTTAATTCAGAAGATTACCTGGAGTTTTCCAAGGTGCCATGTTCCACAAATACTGACAACTTCAAGCACCCTATCATGCATGGATTGTGGATAAAAATCATCACTATGCTCATCTTCATTCTGCCACAAATCTACACCTCCCATGTAACTTCCAATATTTGTTACAAGGACACCTTCAGAGTCCTGCAAACATATACAATGTATTTATTTCAATAATCACAAAAGCACAAGCAACAAAGCAATGCCGATGTCATATGTCACCAGCATTTACCTCAGGGACCTCTATTTCCACACCATCAACCTCGAGACGAATTTGCCAAGGGAGGTCTGCACATGTCCTATCCATGATGTCCTTTGCACCCTCTTTTGCATACAACATTTTGTTCATAAACTGCATCAACCACTAAAAATTTAGTTTGAAGAACAAAACCTTTGCAGTGCTAGTTTCAAAACTAAAAATAATCATTTGTCACACACCTTTTCTTATCAAAACAAGAAACCATGCAGCAATAACAAAACCTACTTCATAAACTTCATAGAACATATCGAACTTGTTCCCGGTTATGCTTTCACATTTTACAACATGCAATGTAATATTAATCAGATGGAATATGTTGATCTATTTGCAGCAATATTCCATGTCATAAGAGAATAAATCAAGAGGCCTTAAGGTAATGCTTTGATTAGACAGCTTCATCAAGACATCAAGATGAGAATGTCAAAAAAGTTAACAAACATACTCAATTAATCAGATATCCATCACATGGTTATGAAGCTTTATGAGCTACATAAAACCTATTGAAATAAGAAGCATTTAGTTTCTAACATGCTAAAATATTCAAATAAGAAGTAGTAGAACAACAAATTTTGAAATTTGTTTTCTCGAGTCAGTCAACGCAGATATATAACTTTATAATAGGCTAACAAAACCAAAATGCTATATTGCACCAAATTATGAATAAAGTCAAAAAACGAGTCTCTGAAGAAACCAGAGTAAACAAGAAAAGAATAACAAACAAACGAAAAAATCAAGAAAAAGTAAAAACAAATTTACACATGAATGATACAACAAAGTTACATTCAGAATTCCAACTTAGATTGTGATAAAAATGTATGAAGCAAGCACCAGGCACCCAATCCTGTCCTGTACCACTGTGCCCAGTCACATGGCTACTCAGGCATATTAAATTCATTGTCATCAAAAAATGCTCTCCTTTTAACTGCTTGTTTTTCTTGTCATTTTAGTCAAAAGTGTGGCAGGTTCTTGTTTTTGAGTTATTTAATTATACGGCTAATGTTAGAAAGGTGTATTAGGTTAGAAAGCAAGTTAATATTACATAATTAAAACACCAAAAAATAAGAATCGCAGCAATGCAAATTTTTCATAAAATTCTAAAGCCACAATGAAAGAAATGTTTCCTCATTTTAGGAAACATTTTCCAATGGCAGAGGAAACTAGTCCAGCTTAAACAGACATTTCAGAAGCTTTGAAGACAGAAGGGTTCTTGTAGTGCTCCACCAGACTGTCCAAGATCTCAGATTTGACATGTTTATTTTAGAAAGGGAGGATTCAAAAATGTCATTCATACACAAGAACTGTCACAAAAAATGATCATCACATTCTGTTGTATGTACCACATTCTGTTGATACATAATTAAAAAACCACTCCAGATTTTCATATAGTGCAATAACTCGCAAATACTAATTTGCCAGTTTAGAAGGCAAGATTATTGCCCCCATATACAAGAACTCTCACAACAAAAAGATCATCAGATATTGTACCACTTCCATATTGATATGTTAAAAATAAATACTACAGTTATTAAAACAATATTCCAAGTTCTCATATAAAGCAACAACTGACAATTTGAACTGAAAAGCTCTCATGTTGATGAAAGCATAAAAGGATGGAAACAATCAGTTGGGAAGATGATTGAAGACCAATGTTTGAAACCAATAGGCACACCAACACATATATAGTACTTTGCACACTTACGCCTTACCTTTATTGAAGAATAGGAAAAGTCAATAAAAATATAATGAAATTTGGTGTAACAATAACACTATTTAATTAATGAAAGTTTTTTCCTTGTTTTGCAAGCTTTGGTAGCTAAGCATAACATATTTTTACTGTGCCGCTATAAACAATCACTTGAGATTTACTTACAGAAAAAATTCTCAATATCAATGCAGCACAAAAACAGCCATAAACATTTCTTGGGCCACTTCCGATTCTGAAACTCTGTTCAACCATTTTTTAAACAATTCCTACAAAATAGTGTGTCATATTAGAGCATACATCAAAAGCAATAAACGCAAGCAATCAGAACTAGCCCCCTAGCCCAAGTTTTTCTCATTTTGTCAAAAAAATTGAAATATTAGCCCAGCCGCAAAGTTTCACTAAAAAAATTGAGTTAAGCCAACTTAATTGCCTTTAAATTGTAAAACAATGGTTTCAAAATATAAAACTTTGATTGTACCCTTTTTCTCTTCTTTATTTTTAAAAACACACTATCTCATTTTTTGAACACACTAACTCTAAACATATTCTTTCCCAATTAAATTGCACTTTTTTGAGAAAAAACCTTTATCTCTTGGTCTATTGATTTATTCTCAAGAAAGATTATTAATGGTTGTTAGGCATCGTCACATATGGAAACACAATAATTTTATAAAGAAACATATGCCCCCAAAATAATGAGTTTAAAAGAAGGAAACGTTATTATATAACTGATACAGTGGGGAACCCTAAAAAAATTCTATATGAAGTAAACCTCCCTCACATTGATTTTATTATTTTCTAGTTGTATGCCTCCGTCTCATTAATTTTATAATCTAATTGTAACCTAGTAAGCAGCGAATAAAATGTTAAGAGGGTTCCTTTTGCAGGTAAAAGAGAGAATGGGAAAAGTTATAAAAAAAAGGACAGCAGGCATATTGACAGTTCTCCTTAACTCATTCTTCATGTTTCATTATTTTCTATGGAAGCTGCAATAAACTCACTCCAAATCAAATTCCAACTTTTAAGAAACATAATTTGCCTCCTCAGAGGCGTATTGCATTTCACAAGAATCATCAGTATTCAGACAGTCCTTCAGAGGGAAATGCAATATGGTAGTCTTTTAAGTAGCTCTTGTATAAGGAGGATGTAGGCCCACTTTTTGTGCAAATCCAGGCGACCAGTTTGTCTGTGCAAAGACTGAATTTTCCCAATAGATTATTTTGAAAGCTGATAGAAGCAAATGCCAGAAGTTTAAAAGACAAAGCATGGAAAGAAAATTTTCTCTTGACAAAGACAAAATGCATCAACAGCATAGGGTTGCAAAAAAAGAAAAAGGATTGACAAAATCCAGATCATTGATCGATGATAGATATTGATGAAGAGAAGACTCAACAGCTTTGGGGCAAGTGATAGGGAATGATGAGTTTCACCTACAGACAAAAATTCCATTCCAACAAGAAAGGTACTTTTTAGTGGCCAAAGGAGACATCTTGAGGTAGGAATTGAACTTATGGTAATAAATGGACCTGGTATCACTCTTACGTATTGCCATGGGGGCACCGAAAATGTAGAATCTAGCGCAACCATATTATAGACCCATGCCCATACCATGTTTTCTACAAGCCCTAGCCCAATGTTAACTTTAACTTTTAAAGTCAATTGGGAAGAGCTCAAACGGTAAACCGTAAAGGCTTTTCTAAAAAAAACCCAGATTCAAATCCCTAAGATATTGAATAGGATAAACTACCACATCTAATTCTAGGTGTGTTGTATACTTAAGGATAAGACCAGGTACAAGTTCTTGATGAATTTGATAGAGATGCGCTTGAGTCACAGCGTCTAAACCAAAGGTCAACCTGAATGGAAATATATTATACCTATAAAAAATAAAATATTGATTAAGAGAACAAACAGATGCTTTATTGGCATTGTACTTATATGCAAAAAAAAATGATTTTTATAAGCTTCTTTCACCACATTAGAATGACTCTTTGAGAGACAAGTAAGGGGCCCCAAAGCCCAAGTATATAGGAGCTAAAGCAGAAAATATTTGTTTTTTCACCCAGTTTAGGATCATTAAGGAAGAAGATAAAGTGGTCTCATAAAATAATAAGCTTTAAAAAAAAAAAACTGGAGTTATACAACTAGGCTATTAAAAGCAGCACAAGCAATAATTGACAATACATTTGTTCCAAAGATACCGGATTGATTGAGAACAAAATCATATTATAATATATTTTGGAACTCCAAGAGATAAAACTTTTAAGTAACAAGAATATATTTCAAAATTTATTAAAAATATCTCAAGCTTTATTTGACTATTCTCCACGTTGGAATTGCTGAATGTTGCTTGGAGCCTTGGACACGATATGCCTCAAACATTCATAATATTCAAATGCCCTTATTGTCAAAGCTGCTTTGCTGTCTATGGTAAATAGTGACGTGTTAACAATTGGGAAGCAATTTAATTCCAAGGACCTCTCGGTACAAAGCCTAATTATGCATAAGTAATCAGGGTATGGAGTTCAATTTTTACTGTTTAGTTGTATGTTATGTAGAGGCAAGACTTGTTGGCAACTAGTTTGTGGAATATTCCCTAGGTGAGTATTTAAAGATGGAAAGAAAGAAGAACGATACTACATTGATGCATGAGAATGACTGTAGCAAGTTACTGAAACTTTGAAGCATGGCAAGTCATAATAACTAGCAAAGAGTGCCAAATGATATGCAGGGATTGGTTGACTCAAAATTATGTCACAAAACCCAACATGATGCAAGGGAAGAACGTGTACGAGGTCTTAATGACATAAAAATACTTTGTTGGTTGTTCAGGGCTCCAAATACCTTCAAATTGTATAACATTAGAACCCACAGAGATGTTCACGAACACCATAGGGATGTTTTTACATAACCTGCAGGAATGTTTGGCAAACTGTGAAGATGGTTTGGCACAGGAAGGACGGAATTTCAAATGTCATTTAAGACTTCAGGGATCACCAATCATATGATTTCCAAGATTTGGCATGGACAAGCATTAAGTTATCCAGATCAAAATAAATTACACCTTAGAGGTTACCTCAATCTTTCTTAGGTATGTATATAAATCCTCTTTTATCCCTAAATCATATTCTGAAATTCCATATAGAGGTTAATTAAAGCTTCTTTGGAGCTCAGAGCAGCTGGTGGGGTGTGGAAGTGTTACACCTCATTCCCCAAGGGTTTATCTCCTAGTTTCATAGTTTTTCTAATTTGTATCCATGGCTCTTCTCATTAGGGGTTGCATCTTATACATCATTTTCTTAGTAAAAACATCAAATATCTCTTTTAGATTCTCCATTGCCACAAACTTAAACAAGTTCCTTCCTACCCTTGGACTATTCATAGTCGATGTGAAAATTGATTGCAGTCCTCATACTGCCTTAAATTGTTGCTAAGTGAGATCAACATTATGATACTATAGAATGTATATAAAATAACTGAATACAAATAATGGAAGCATTGTAGGCTTCTTCCATGTGAGCTGTCAAATACCTGATTATAAAATTTTTCTGGACTTTCTTCTCGAAGCAAATGAATGTCCAAAGCAACCTTGGCATCACATCCAATTCCTGTTTACAATATACATCATATTTTACAAAATCTGTTTATAGTAAACATTAATTCAGATTACACAAAAGAAAAAGAAAAATAAAGGCATAAAAATAACATACCAAGGTAATTGTTCATAAATTTTACTTTAGTATCAAGGCTCTGCACTTTCTTTGACTTTCTTCCCCTTATAGTTACTCGCCAGCGGTCAAGCATTGTAACAGCTGCCTTTTCTACATGTTGCAAAACCATGCCTAATCCACCCTGTCTTTCTACCGCACCAAGGCCTCCTCCCCAAGACAAGACTCTTGCAAGGTCATTGCCTGTACCTACAGGAAGTATAGCAACAGCTGGAGGAGATTCATAATTTTGTTTGTCAATAGCATCAAGAACCCAACCCACAGTACCATCGCCTCCACAAACAAGAACTCTGAAATGTGGTACTTGCTGAAAGAGGGTCAAACCCACCTCAGGACCCTGAGTTCGACTCAACTCACACACCTGAAATAACATAACATTAAAAAAAAGCAACACTAATCCTCAATCTCAATTAAGATGATTAATATCAAATATATTAATCAAGCTGTTCAATAATAAACAGAAGTATGGCAGTAATACCATTATAAGGTAGATAAAGGAGAATTAGATGCTTTTGGAACAAAAAAACACCTCAAACTGCTAAATTAGCCTATTTTTATGAGATTTCTTTCACAAATAGTTATTCCATTTTCTTTTATAATTTGAATGGTTTTCATATTCTCAGGTAAGGTTTAAAGTTTAAAACAAAACTAGACTTTGGCAAAATTCCATATAACAAACTTGTTAAGTTTATTTAAGTTCTGTGATCAAGAGGATAGAAGAGATGAAGATATAGTCTGGAATTAAATTTGAACTGCAGTAGTGTGAATGAAAGGAAGCACAACACTTATCAATTTCAATATTGTGTTCCTCCTTATTGTATGTGCATTATATATATGTGAAAGAGGGGTTAAGTAGTGAAGAGATATGTCCTCCCATGTGGGAAGACACATCTCTTCCCTATGTGCCACTCATCACCCATTAACAGCCCGTTAACAATATTAATACAGCCCGATAATAACATAGCCTGATAACAATTTAAGATCATCGCTGATCATGAGGAACACGATTATGAATCGCTTATCATAGCCCGTTAACATGAAAGGGTGTGACCGGTCAAACATCATAATTCGGTTTAGATTTTATTATTGATTTGTTAGCATACATACTAATAGTTAACATGTAATCAATGTATCGGAATTATAAAATTGTACGAATGACGTTATATGAATTAACACTCCCTCTTAACTAGGGAGGACACATTTCATGTTAGAGAAAACATCACAATTCATCCTTTGATTGTGACGAGAAGAGATATCACACCATAGTGATATCCAGAGATATGGTTCAACAATGAATATCAAGTCTCATGATACTCACCATAACTCATAGTTATCAAGTAATGTATGTGCACTGGCATCAAGTCACATGATGTCTACCATACTGATAATGATTCATGGCATGTCCATGAATATTATGTCCATAATATTCACCATGAAGATCTCTATCATAATTATAGTTTATTTAATGATACCAACCAACTGATATCTACCATAATGTCTCATAGATATATGCTATCTTGACATGTCCATAGATATCAAGTCACATGATATCCATCAAGATAGATAAATTGATAATTGTAAAATCATCACCTTACAATATCAATTTGAAACAAGTGTTCATTATTGAAGAGTCGTCACCCTTCAATAATGTTCACAGGAGGGCCCATGAAGTCATGGAGTCACACACATGACAAATAAAAGAGTTTACACATTAAACATCTTAAATATATTAGTATATCAAAATAAATGAGACTCTATCTCAAAATTAAATAACTTTTTCAACCATACCAAGTTTATTTCTAAAGTGTTCAATCTTGATCCTGGAGAGAGGCTTGGTAAGAATGTCTGCAATCTGATCACCTGTACTAATATAATTCAGTCGGATCACATTCCTTTCCACCATATCTCGAACATAGTGATAAGGAATCTCAATGTGTTTAGACCTGTCATGAAATACTGGATTCATTGAAAGCTTGATGCAACTCTGATTGTCACAATAGATGACAGTATGATTTAAGGGCTGACCAAACAGTCCAAGCAATTTCCGGAGCCACACTGCTTCTCTTGCTCCCATGGAAGCTGCAATGTATTCAACTTCTATATAACTCTGAGCAACTAAAGACTGTTTTCTACATATCCATGAGATCATTCTTGGTCCTAAACTGAAGCAACATCCTGTTGTGCTTTTCCTGTCAACTATGCTTCCAGCCCAATTAGAATTAGTGAATCCATGTAGGTCAAGGTCTGCATGTTTAGATTTCAGACTAAAACCAATAATTCCCCAAAGATATCTCAAAATATGCATTGCAACAACAAGATGTATTTCCCTAGGTTCACACATGAACTGACTTAGTGTATTAACAACATAACATATATCAGGTCTTATGTTTACCAAATACATCAAAGATCTAATAATTTGTCTATAGAGAGTAGGATCTGCAAACTCTGATTCTACAGTTGCTTCCTTTAGCTTGTGCAGATTTGTCTCCATAAGTGTGGTCATGGATCTACAATCCATCATTCCAAATCTCGAGTATATCAATGGTGTATTTTCCTTGATTAAGGATTATACCTTCTGCCTGCTGCCAAACTTCCAATCCAAGGAAGTAGTGAAGAATTCCTAAATCCTTCATATCAAACTCAGAGGCTAATTCTTTCTTACACCAAAAAATACGATTATGCTCTCCTATGATTAGTAGATCATCAACATAAAGAATAAGAATTAATAATTCACCATTGATTACCTTGTAGTAGAGATTTGGATCTACTTCATTCTTGGAAAACCCTAATTCCAAGAGATAGTGATCAATTCTTTCATACCATGCTCTGGGGGCCTGTTTCAGTCCATATGGGGCTTTCTTTAATCTGCAGACATGTGATTCAGCCTTATGAATCACAAAAACTTCAGGTTGCTCCAAATAAACTTTTTCTTCAATCTTACCATTCAGAAAAGCAGTATTAACATCCATTTGATGGACTTTCCATCCGTTAGATGCTACAATAGCCAAAACTGCTCGGACAAAAGTGTATATGGCAACAGGAGCAAATGTCTCTTCATAGTCAATACCTTATTTCTATGAGAGACATCTGGCAACAAACCTTGCTTTGTGCTTCTCAATGCTGCCATCTACTGCATGTTTGATTTTGAAGAGCCATTTAGAAGATACCACAGATATGCCTTTAGGCCTAGGCACAATATCCCAGAGATTATTTTTTAGAATTGACTGATACTCTTCTGACATAGCATCTTTCCAAACTTGATTCTTGAGTGCATCTCCAACACAAGAAGGTTTTGCATCAATGGTCTCACTCACCAAGGTAGCATAACTGGAAAATAGGTTAGGTCTCTTACTTTCTATGAAGGTCCCCTTTGGAGCAACATAATTTTCAGCTTCTTGAAGCATCTTCTTAGCCCAAAGTGGTCTCTTCCTAGTTTCGGGATAATGTTCTTCCAAAGGTAAGTCTTGAACTTCATGCTCAATGTTTTCAAGGGTCTCCCTTTGAATCTCAGGGGTGGGATCCTCATCCATGCTTGTAGGAGGATCTTGGTTTTCTAATTCATTAGAGCTTTTGGACCTCCTGAATGCTATGTCTTCTTCAAAGATGACGGCTCTGCTTAGTTCAATTTGCCTTTGTCCAGGTATGTATACTTTGTAAGACTTAGAAGTTTCACTGTACCCAACAAATGCCCCTTTCTTTCCAGAAGGTTCTAATTTTGATCTCTTTTCTTTGGGAACATGAATATAGACTAGACACCCAAAGATCGGGAGATGACTTATGTCAGGTTTGTTACCAGTAAAGGCTTCTTCAGGGGTTTTATTATCAAGAAGAGAATGAGGACATCTATTTTGAATGTACACAGCTGTCCTAGATGCTTCAGCCCAAAATGAGGTTTCTATATTTTGGTCAAACAACATAGCCCTAGCAGCTTCTACTATAGTCCTATTCTTTCTTTCAGCTACCCCATTTTGTTGTGAGTTATAAGGTACAGTTAACTCCCTCTTAGTCCCAACATTTATACAATAATATTTAAACATATCAAAAGTGTATTCCCCCCCATTGTCTGTTCTTAAGGATATGATTTTCTTACCTGTCATGTTTTCTGCAAGAGCTTTGAATTCCTTAAATTTAGAAAGGATTTCTTCAGACTCTTTATACCTCAAAAAATATATCCAAGTCTTCCTAGAATAATCATCTACAAATATTACATAATATAAAAATCCTTCTAAGGAAGGTACAGACATGGGTCCACATAAATCAAAATGAACTAATTCTAATACATTTTTTTATTTACTATTGCTAGAATTGAAAGACCCTTAGTATTCTTTCCCAAGGCACACCCCTTGCATGCTCCTTTAGAACCGTGACTTAACTTGGGTAGGCCAATCACCATCTTCTCTATCTTAGGTAGGGCATGGAAATGAAGGTGCCCCTAATCTTTCGTGCCAAAGTTCATTCAAATCTGGAGTCTCATGAATCAAGGCTTGAGGTGGAGTGGTGCAAAGTCTATAGAGGCTCCCTTGCCTTACTCCAATGGTGTGGGCTTTCTTGATGGTGGAGTTCTTTGGCCAAGCAAGTACCTTTCCTTCAATAAAAGTTAATCTATAACCCTTATCTTCAAGTGCAGAAACTGAGACAAGGTTTCTCTTTATACCAGGTACAAATAGAACTCCAGTCAGCTGTAGGGATATGCCTGACTTTGGATTGATATTGCAGGTTCCTATTCCCATAACTGGATAATTTGAGTCATCACCAATTGTCACTTCTTCATTTGAATTTCCACAAGTGTATCTGTAGCGTCCTAAAATTGCGACACTTGCAATTTCGACCGCATTTGGGTCTTCACGATGGCGACGCAACACGAAACCTGAATGGAGACCCCAAAACTCGTCCATGATATCAAAAACTGCATTTTCTTGCACCCTGGCCTGATCCTCCTTGCACCCTGCTGTCCCGGGAGGTGGGACCAGAGCGCCCAGCGCCCTGGTCCTTCAGGACCAGGGCGCCCAGCGCCCTGGTCCCTGGCCCTATTTTTGGGCCCGGTCTCTTATGGGGCTTCGGGTCTTTTAGTTTGCAAATTGGAAAATATTGTTTCCTGGTCAGCCTAAGGTCAAAAAAATCAGTCTATCAACCCTAATTGGCAAGTATATAAACTACATTTCCTCTCCCATTTTAGAAGATGGAAAAAAGGCGGAAGCAACTTCAAACATTCAAGCATTCAAGCATTCAAGCATTTCTTCAAGCAATTGAGCATTCTAAGTCTCCATTCAAGGCTAAGTGTTGCATTCAAGACAAGGATTCAACCATTGAAGAGGAGATCATATACTACAACATACAACATACAACATAAAACAACATCTACACCTTCGCATGTAAGAATACAAACATTCTTACAACAAGGTACTAGTACTTGTTTTACATTTACAGCATTTCTCATTTCTTGGTTAATTCCAAAACCGAGGTTTGACCTAAGGGCAAACCCCTAATCCCTAACCCCCCAATCGTCTTCGCTTTTGTGTGTAGGTTGCAGGTACGCGGTTGTAATTGAAGATCTGGAATCCTTGTGCAGAGACGAACAGATCCCCCTTCGTTTCGCGGATTTTTCGGAGGACCGTGTGCACGCCGGGCGCCATCGTCCCGTCAATTTTCGCCCAAATTTGCAGGACAGCGCCGTCTCGACATTTTACTACTAATTCCAGGTCCGCAGCTTCATCCTATATCCCTATCTCAGTTTATAAGTGAATCTTTCTCACTTTCTATGCATTCCTAGCTTAATCCTCCTATCCATATTCTTTACAAAAGAGGGTAGCCTTGTTGTCTTAACCCTTGAAACTCATTTAGAATCCAATCTTGCATTGAGTGGGATTGGATCTTGTGGGTTTCAACCCCTCTTTTGAATGTAAAGTCTCTCCTAAGTGAAAACCGTCAACCCTAGCGACCTCCTTCCCCTCTCCTCGGAGTGGTGGGGGGAACACTTGGGGTTCGCTCGCGATTTTCCGCTTTATAGTATCTAGGTGCTCACGAAATCCAGTGATGTGTCGAGATGCTCTGTTGTCTATCACCCATGTGTTGGAACTGGAGGTGACTTAACTAGAGAGGGCTGAGTAGAAGACTAGTCTCTTGGAATCACTCCCTTTCTTAACTTCTACCATTGAAGCCTGTTGCTTGATCCTGTCTGGACACTTCATTGCATAGTGCCCATATTGGTCACATCTAAAACATTGTACTTCAAACATGTCTCTCTTCTTCTTTGAAGAGCTCTTTCCATTTGAGTCATTGTCCCTCTTTCTCTTAACGTTCTTCTTTCCTTTCCTGTGGGAATTAGAGTTTAGAACTTGAATGTCCTCATTACCATTGTTTTGTTTTATTCCTCTTGTGACAAGTCGAGATTCCTCTTGAATGGAATTGGTTTTCAATCTATCAAACTTAGGAAATTTAGAACGAGCATTGATTCCTTGAATGAACGATTTCCACGAGGTAGGAAATCCATTTAGGGCCATCATAGCAAGTTCTTTGTTGTCTACTAGATGTCCAATAGTGGATAGTTGATCCCTAAGCTCAGTGATCCTCAAGAAATAGGATGTAACTGTCTCTCCTTTATTCATCTTTATATGGTGTAGTTGATTCTTCAAGGTGAGAGCCCTGCTAGTGTTGTTAATTTCATAAATGTTAGCTAGGGCTTTGAACATTTGAAAAGTCGTCTCATATTTAGAAATAACTGGCACAATGTGGTCTCTCATTGAATCCACAATCATCTTAAGAGCCTTCGTACTGTCCTTGCTCCAGTGAATTTTCTCCGTATTATCAAAGGGTTCCAAAATTTCAATTTTGACATGGGAGTCAATTTTATTTTCTTTCAAAACAAGCATGATCCTGAATTTCCAAGATACAATATTTGATGCTCCATCTAGTCGATCTTCAAACCTAACTCCGGTTGCCATTAGGATTATAGGAATGTGATCCACTAAGCCAGGTGAATGTCTATAAGATCGTTACAGAATTTAATTTGATCCTCCTTAACTTAGCTCTGATACGATGTTAAGTTTATTTAAATTCTGTGATCAAGAGGATAGAAGAGATGAAGATACAGTCTGGAATTAAATTTGAACTGCAGTAGTGTGAATGAAAGGAAGCACAACACTTATCAATTTCAATATTCTGGTCCTCCTTATTGTATGTGCATTATATATATGTGGAAGAGGGGTTAAGTAGTGAAGAGATATGTCTTCCCATGTGGGAAGACACATCTCTTCCCTACGTGCCACTCATCACCCGTTAACAATATTAACACAGCCCGTTAATAACATAGCCCGATAACAATTTAAGATCATCATTGATCATGAGGAACACGATTATGAATCGCTTATCACAGCCCGTTAACATGAAAGGGTGTGACCGGTCAAACATCATAATTCGGTTTAGATTTTATTATTGATTTGTTAACATACATACTAATAGTTAACATGTAATCAATGTATTGGAATTATGAAATTGTACGAATGACGTTATATGAATTAACAAAACTGCATCAGTTTTAAAAAGCTTAAACTACTCCAGAAATTTTTTTAATAAATTCAGAAGTTTTTAATACCCTTGGTAGTTAGTTTTCATTCCCCTTGATAAGAAAGAGCCAAATAATCGAGTTTAGATGGTAGGAAAATCAATAATTTTAACAAGAAAACAATATATAGAGCTCTATTCTTGAATTCTCTTTATGTAGCCATGAAAATTTCTTTGAAAGAGAAAGCTTCATTCTATATGCCAGGCTTCACTCACACATTCAATGAAAGTTGGGTCTACGATTGCTATGGAAACTAAAAACAGTTTTTGTTGGCATTTGCATGAAGATTGCATTAATGATATGTTATGTTGTCATTGATGTCAATTGAACTGGTAATAATGATGTTGTTATTGTTGATATTGTCTTGTAACTGGTAGAAAGAACTTTGTGATGGTTATTGTAAACCGGTATGTAAGTTTGTGAGTTGAACCGGTAACCGGAGTATAAGGTTAAAACCCTTTCTATGTGATGTAACCGGTAAACCCTATCAGTTGTTTTTGCTAAACCCTAACCGATTAAGGTTGTTGAATTGGTTATGTTGGTTTATGATTTGATGTTGAGCGGTAATGATAGTGACACGTAAGGTCATTGTATGAAGACAAGTTCAAATGTTTTGGCGCGTTTGTTTGTTGGTCTAGGGAATGAGCAAAGTGTATTGCATCTAATGCAAAGCGCATGATGAATTACTAAGCTCGATGAAGCGGTAATCAAGGAGCGGTTGAGGTTTTCTTGATTGATGTGTAGAGATTGCTATGAAATCCAACACTCATGCTTGTATCGACTTGTTTGTAATCTCGATGAGAAGATTAGATCTTTGTTATGTTACCGACCTAATTGATTTGTATTTAAGGTCGATGAAGTTGTTTTATTTTGGTGTTGGCAAGAATTGGCTGAAATCAGTTGAGTGTGTGGTTGCCTAACCGGAGAATGAATCTGCAATTTGAGTAAAGGCAAATAGAAGCTTAAATGGATCTGATCAAGCAAATGTAGTGCTATTCAGACATATCAAGAAACTCCTGTTGTTTTCTAACAATCACAGCAGATTTGAAATCCCCTAACTGGGTAAGCTCTAACAAGCTTGGTTACTTATTAAATCCTCTAGCAAGGTGGTCCATTAGATTGGATTCTCAAATCCTCTACTGAGGTTACTCCTTACAGGGTATTTGCTTCTAACAAGGCATTTGTAGTCAATCCCTTAACCGGGTGATTCCTAACAGGATCAATTCTTAACAAAACTTTTTGTAAAAGCTTTAACAGGCTTGGCTCCTAATAGGGCGAACTTCAGAAAAGTGCAAATATTTTCTTGTGAGTCCCATCTCACCATGGTTTTTACCTATTTGGGTTTTCCACGTATAAATACTTGTGTCAAGTGGTGAATGTTTTATGGTTATGATCTTATTGTTTATTTGATTTAACTATTACTGAGAAGGCATGATAACCGGAAGCATTGAGAAATGAAGTATGTTGACATGATAAATCATTTGGATGTTTACAAGTTTGATGTTATTTACTGTTAAGTTGTTGTAACAATCAATCGGTATTCTTATGAGTATTGATCTTGACAGTGGTATTTCATTGATAAGTTTACTTTGAGTGGTTGAGTTTGAGTTTGGGAAAGTTTGTATCAGTTTTTCTATTTACTGATTTACACCCCCCCCCCCCCTCAGTAATCTACAGGATACTTATTCTTTCATCATACCATCAGTTTCCACATTCAAATACATGTAAACTTATATTAACAAGAAGAATGATGCAAGAATCGAGAAAACTGACTCACTAATTTCCAGACATTTTGTTGTTTTGGAAAAATATTGATGACAGAGAATGGAAAAGTAAACTTTAATTTAGACATTATTTTAATGACTCAAATGTCACTGTAGAAGGAAAAATATGATTTGAAATCTGGCCGATAAGAGTTAAAGAGAGAATTTGCATTGAATATGTTACAAACATGCTTTAATCTTATTTTATTTGAAATAGATTATAGAACTTCTCAAATAATATAAGCTAAGCAGATTATCTTCATACAAAGCTATATCTTTACATTTGCAGATGCAATTGAAATCGTTATAAATGAAGACAAAAGTAGGACAATTTCCCCCTAATAAAGGGGCTGCCAAGAAGAAAGTAAAATAAATGGTGTCGCCCTCTGGCCTTATGGGTCAGAATTAATATGATGAAGCATTCAATGGGAAAGTGAGTGCTGTGGGGGCTGAAGGCTTATCAGGATACAGACAACAATCTTATTTTTTGTTTTCATTTGGCTCTTTATGAGACTACTAACCATGTGGCTGAGATATGACTCTTTGGAAGGGCATAGCTCTTGCTATGTCTCATATTCTCTGTAAGTTGTTTATAGAAACAGATTCTCAAATCTTAGCCATTCCCTTCCTTCTAGCAAGAAGGTGAAGAATTCAAAAATCAAATTAATGTTGACAGCTGCTGGTTCCTTAAATAAGTTTCCAATGCAGAAGGTATTACATGATTATGTAACCCAATTATGTTAACAAAGCAGCAGAACTTCTAGCAAAGAAAGTTACCACTCTTGACAAGGGCCAGAGATAGGTTGGAAAAGTAAAGGATATTCTCAGCATTGAGCTCAGAGTAAACCACCTGTCAATTTTCTATGATGATAGGAATTAACAACAAAAAGAGTCAGGGAATACAACCCTTAGTAACTTTTTTATAGAAATGTTAATTTTCCATGGCTTGAGTTCTTTAGAATTTGGAGCCTATGATATTTTCAAAGCCCATTATTGTGAATTCATTTCAATTATCAACCTCGAGCAAACCACACATCCTCTTATTCCTATCTTTAACTCCAGCCTTATCTTATGAAGTGTTCTAGGTAGTTTACATATGCAAACAGAATGTGGGATCTGGGCAAGGATTGCCTTTAAATCCATTTGTCTCTCACAAATTCAATTCTGTTATTTACCCTATTAGAGTTCATTCAGTTTTGTAAACTTTCTAGTGTGAATCGCATCCTCTCAACCTAGAGATTGTCAAAGTGAAGGAAAATTGGAATTGTCAGGGAGGCAAGGAGGCAATGCAAACAGTGTTACTGATACGGGATAACTGTCCCAGATTAGTTATCTACCCTCCTCTCCTTCTGTTGTGCTCTTTTGTAACTTTGGGCTCTGCTCTTCATCCTTGGATGACTCCTGCAGTCTTCTTTTTGCATGTAGTTCTATGATGGGGAAGAAATCTTCCCAGATCTCTAGGTCAAAAGTTTTCTGAAGCAAAGCTCCTTAAGATTTCTACAAGAGAGCCCATTATAACGCAATTTGCCAAGACAGGCAAGAGATTGAGACCGAACACTAATGATCAACTTCAAGATTGTATGGAAATCCATCCTGCATTCCTTCTATCACTGATAACAAGGTCATCAAAAATACAAAAGTACTTGGTGTGGCTAAAGACTCCAAAAGCTTGCTCGCTGTAGTCTTCACAAAAAAAAGTTGCTAGCAAACAGATTATCAAGCCTTTGATAAGAAGGTTTCCAACTTTCCTCAAGCACATTGGTTAAATGTTAAGAACTTAAAATTTATTCATGGGAACTTAAACCAATTGTTGAGGACCCTAATGTCTTGAGGATGCATATCACTTTGGCCATATTTAAACTACATTTGGTCCCTCTCCTCGACATTTCACTGCTGACCTTACAGGCGATGGTCTGGGTAACACAAAAGCCTCTCAAGAGATTAATTACTACAGATTTTTTTCAGGCATCCCTGTCCCGGGGATGTCCCAGGAATGGCACTCCTAGGGGACGCCCCCATCAATTCTGCATATTGACAGTGAATTCTGACAATGAACTCTATAAGCAATTTGACTTTGACTCTCAATTTAAGACAAATTTGCTAGTTCTTATATGTTAAAGTTCGATAATGTATATGTGCATGCTTTATCCCTGTTTCAATATGAATATTTTAAATTTCCCTACATATTTTAATTTTCCCTATTTTTATATAGCCATCCCCTTTGCTGTCCCCTAGCCGTCCCCAAAACTAGCATAATAAATCACCGTCCCAGAAACGCATACCCTCGTCCCTTACTGTCCCCATCCCGGAAAGTCAGGGTAACATAGGTTAATTCCTCATGAGAGAAACAGAGTATCTCAAAGAAAAAAATTAAAACAGCCCAAACAAATTAGAGCACTCTCTTCCAATCCTACATGCAATAAGAAAGCTCCCATCCACAATCCCCAGCGTCTTAAACCTACCACTAACTTCAATGACTTCAGAATAGATTAAGCTCATTTTGTGGAGCAAATTTATCATTGTGACAATGACATTTGCAGCCAAAGATGAAACTTGTAATGTCCCCTTCCATTGGGCAGCCGGAAGTGTCCCTTTTAGCCTATTTAATTCTTGTAGGTTAATTTTATACTTTATTAAGGAAAAATTAATTAATTATATTTAAAATAGTCCTAAGCTTAAGAGGATTATTATGTTTGATTAATTATAGCTGAGCCTTGGCTATTTTAATAAAGCATCTTTATTTTGTGTCAATGGAGAATTTATAAAGTGGCTCCCTTTATGAGCACGAAAATGAAATTAAATAATTCTCTCAAAGATGGATATAATAGAGTTGAAAACCAAAATGCAATTTACTATTGACTTGTTATTGTTTTGGGGAGCTTTGAGAACTTTTGCTTTCAATAGAAAGCCCTAGGACAAAAAATCTTGGGGTTCTTGGTCGATTGAACAAAAACCCATTTCACCCAACCTTGGTGGATTCACAAAGGATTCACAAGTGCATTAATTGGATTGGTGTTTGGAGTTTTGGTTGTCCTAAGTGATATATCATTTTCACAGATTTAGGGAACTTGCTCTACAAGGAAGATTTCATTATATAATTTGTGGAATTTGTATACAAATACAAATTTATGAAATTTGAATATTAGAATAATATCTTTAATTATTTTGTTAATGGTCAATAAGGTATCCTAATGTACATATTAGTTAGTTTCTATACAATTGTTTTGTTATAGAAACATCCTCTTTGTAATTCTTTATGTGATCATTTGATCATTTCATTAATTCATTAAATTTTTACCAAAACATAATATCAGAGCTAAAATAAAAAATCTGAATTTTTTCAAAGTTTTTTTGAGATTTTCAAGCCTAAAGTCTATAATTCGTAAAATTGTTTTTTTTTTGGCACCTGTGAACAATATCTGCCCATGCGTAGGTTTTTTCAAACCTACGCAAAGTTCTTCTTGTATTTTCGCAACACGGGTGTCGATGTTTGCATCACAGCCTTTTTTTTTTGCTGCTTGAACTCTGTTTTTCCGCCATGAATACTTCTTTTCTGGTCGCACAATGCAATTTTTTGCATTTTTTCTTTTGCGAAGGCGCCGGTTTTTTCCCTACGGATTTTGTAGCAGTTTTTACCCGCGATCTATGGTTTATTCTGCGTCGAGCCTTTGTTTTTCGTGCAATTTCTGAATATTGCAGCTTGTAATTCACAATTTCACGACGGAACCCACGACACTTGCATATTTTCTGCAGCATTTTTGATCCGCAAACCCGTATTTCGGGTCTATGTTTCCGATGGCGGCAATTTGTCTTTTGCTCTCAATTTCTGCTGCCTTCAGATTTTTCAGCGGCTAGGGCACAACATTTTGTGCCTTCACAAATTCGACCTAGGGTTTTACTTTTTGTTGACTAGGGTTTTACAAAAAAAACTCTAATTTTAGGACCGAATTATTTTTCAATAGTAGATTCCTTGTAGGTTTTCCCCATACTTATCTACGTGTTCGTCAGAATTTTCTCGGTTTGTCAAAAATCTGTACCTTGAGATTTGTGCCATTCATACTTTGTTCTATCTTGAAGTTTGTACATGTCTTTGCCTCAGATTCTGCATTGGAACCCGTGCTTTAGGTTTTGTGCTCTTCAAAAATCAGTTTTTTGCCTCTTCAATGATTCTAGTTTTTTGTGCCTTGAAAAGCGTGCAAGATGGCGTCTTTGATCAACATAATGTTAGAAGGCAAACACCGATTTAACAACAAAAATTACAACACATGGAAGTAGCAAATGATGACAATCTTTGAATATCGTCGCCTCCATCTCATTTTGGGTAAAGAGACTCATCCTACTATAGCTAAATAAAATTCAGATAATTTTGACGAGCGCAACTGGGAAGTGGTCATGCTTATCAAACTTTCTATTACTGATGATCAGCTGCCTCAAGTACCATCCAACAAGACAGCTACAAAGATCTAGACTATTTTGAAGGATCTCCATGAGACATCAACTAAGAACCGTGTGTTCTTTCTGAAGAACCAGCTATTTACTATCATGATGGATGAGCATATGTCCTTACAAGAGCATCTGATGAAGACTAAGGACATTCGAGATCAGATGGAAGCAATTGGTCAAAAAATGGAGGAAGAGGATATGGTAGTAATCACCCTGAAGAGTCTACCTAAATCTTATGAGAACTTTATAGAAACACTCAACATTACTGCAACGAATGTTGACTTGAAATTTCCAGAGTTGTGCACCAAACTTCTGCAACAAGATCGTTGGAAAGAACAGTTTGGTAGCAGTGCCACTTCGTCCTCCACAGAACAAGCCTTCACAACAAAATCCTTTCACAAGGATAAAGGCAAATCTCAGTAATCTCAAAAAAAGGCCCCAATCAGTCTTAGAATAGCTCAAAGAAGAAGAAAGTTCAATGTAACTACTGCCACAAATTTGGTCACTTGATAAAGAACCGTTGGAAACAATTGGCTTTCGAACAGCGGAAGCAAGGAGGGTCCCAACCTAAGGCCAATCGTAGAGCACTCTGCACAAGAAGATGCATTTTACACTTTCATGGCGAAACGACCTACAGATCATGTGAAGTCTTCTGGTTGGTACATAGACTCTGGTGCTTCTCGACACTTCACTCATCAACGTTATTGATTCCTAGACTTCTCACCTTTCACCAATTCAGTCATTTTTGGAGGAGGTGAAGAGTATACTGTTGTTGGCAAGTGCAACGTTCAGATACAGTCTAGTGGGAGGAATCTCATATTCCTTAATGTATACTGCATTCCTGGCATGGAACTAAACCTTCTCTCTATGAGCCAAATTATGTGGCATTCTCCTCAACTTGATGTGGTATTTAGTTCACACAAGCGTTTGATTGTAGATCGCACAACTTGCACTATTGTGACCACCGCCATCAAGGATCATGGTCTATACAGACTTGTGGATATGAGTGATTCTCTTGATGTAAGAACTCTTGAAGGTTCTAACTTAAATTTCCAGCTGTAGACACTTAGGAATTCTTGTGCAACCTCTATGTACTCTGATCTGAGTTTTCAGTCCGATTTGTTTGCTTAAATGGGCATGGAATATGATTTGAATGCTTGCAACTAACACTACAATGTCTAAACAAAGAACAAGAGGCAATTGCAAATGCATATATCAGAAATTTTACATGTAAATGTGCACCTACAGCCAATTGTCATTTCCACAAACACTTGGCATGCAACTAACAAATTAAATTATAACTGTAAATACACTATGTATTCCTTCGATTATTTAATTGTTGCTCATAATACACCATACCTGAACAAATTGGATTGCTTGGCAATGGAGACCCTTGTCTTTTCGCTGCTGCTGAAGGTGTACGGTTGCCTTGGAAAAAGTGCCAGCACTCAGATTGAAGTCTATGTACCCTCCAATTGTTGTGCATTGTCTTCCTACACCCCTGCGACCCCTCTCTAATTTTCTTAGAATTTATTGACAGCTGCAAGCATGAAATCGTACTTCTTGAAATGGTATGGCCAGCACAGGGTACGGCTACAGCTGGAAAAGTATGGCTGTTTGGGATTGATGCCACACGTGGTAAATCCCTTCGCAAATTCAGTCTCTCAGATATGCAGATGTAGATTCAATGATCAGCACAAAAACAATGAATTTCTTCACCAATTCGTTCAATGAAAACTTTTGAGTGAAGCTCTCCCTATAGGCTGCAATTCGGTAGATAATTCACTACTTCAAAGCAGCAACGCATTGAAGATTTGCACGTTCTCCAATGGTCTGGCAGTCTGAAACCCTAGGTTTCTTCCTCTTCCGAAGAAATCAACAATTTCACACCATAATAATCATAATAGCTTCAAGTCTCTCGAGGCATTATATATTCTCACAAAAAGTCCGATTTTCCTCCATATATGCATTAATTAATATTAAATGACATTTAATATAAAAAGTGCACCAAGTCATTTAATATTTGTCTTGATAATTGAGCCTATTAATTAATTCAAAATGGCCCCATCTCATGATGCCACGACCCTCACTTAGTTATAATATAAAATTATATTATAACTTAATAATTTTTTAGCGTCATCTAAACTGGGAGCTGACATGATGAAGCTGCATATGACCATACCCCTTTACTAAAAATAGCAGGGATCCATCTCTAACATCTCTGACTTACTCGAAATAGTAAGTAATACATACGGAGTCCAAGTGAAACCAAACGAAAGCCAAACCTACAAAACTCTGACCACTGGAGAAGCTACATCCCTCAAAGGACCCTCTATCCAACCTTATTAGCCTACAAGGGTCAGTAATAGGCTAATCTTATTGAATATCTGATGTCCAACGGGAAGGGGACATCACACTTGAGCGTGCCTTTGCAACTAAATCATCTACTATCAACAATCTCTAGCATCAGCAATGTGGCCACCTGAACATTCACTATCTTGCTCACTCAGCTTGTTCGGGAGGATTTAGTCCTTAACTTACTTGAGATTTAGACTCAAAATCACCGAGTTTGTGGAGCTTGTCAGGCTGGGAAGCAGCACAAGACACCATTCGAGGATGGTGACTCATGGTGAGCCTCAAAGGTACTACAGTTGGTTCACGTTGATGTATGTGGTCCAATGAATACACCTTTTGTTACTAGTTCTAGGTATTTCTTACTTTTTGTCGATGATTTCAGTCGTAAAATGTGGATGTACTTTCTTAGACAGAAATTAGATGTGTTAACTATATTTCAAAAGTTTACGGCCTCAGTAGAAAAAGAATAAGGTTGTCCCATAGTCACTCTTAGGTCAGATAATGGGAGGAGTTTTGTTCTACCGCTTTCTCCAACTTCTATGATACACACGACATCAAACGCTAGTTAATAGCGTTGTAGAACGTTGCAATCACACTATAACTGAAATGGCTGGGTCAATGTTGGAACACAGGAGTGTTCCCAAGAAATTTTGGGTAGAAGCAATATTCACTGCAGTCTATCTCCTTAATTGGTCTCCCACACAGGCTATTAAGGGGAAAACTCCTGAGGAAGAGTGGAATGGTCGCAAACCTAGGATCAGTCATCTAAAAGTCTTTAGCTCTTTAGCATATATGTTTAGACCAGATGCCAAGCACTCCAAGTTAGATTCTAGGAGTCAAAAACTTATGTTCATAAGGTACAATGACAACCACAAGGCTTACCAGTTGATTGATGTAATGTCTTATCTTCAGTCGTGATGTTGTCTTTGATGAAGAACGGGGACCTTTTCAGCTAACCTTGTCGATGCAGAATTCTGAGGATCGGCCTTTGAAGACTATTGATTTGGGGGTGCATCTTGCATTTGGTTCACTTAATGAGAGGGACGATGCAAAATCTGAATTTGAAGATGCACTACCTAAATTTCCTCCGGATGATGTTAATCTTCCTCCTATTGAACCTGTTCATTCCTCCTACATCTAATGTTGGTTCTTCAACTCTCCGACCTAAATGGTGGGCTAAGACTATAAGTGATCTTCATGTTGATGAGCTCATCGAGGGTAGATCTTCTAGAAACAAGAGCAAGCAGCAAAATACAGTCAATTTTAGTCTCACGGCCAACATTCATAGTATTTTTTAGCCTCAAACATATTTTGAGGCTAAAGGAATTCCTAAGTGGGAAAAGAATATGGAAGCTAAACAACATTGTCTTTTGAAGAATAACACTTGGGTCCTTTCTAATCTTCCTCCAAGGAAGAAGCCCATTAGCTGCAAATGGGTGTATAAATTTAAGTACAAAGCTGACAGAACCCTTGCCAAGTACAAAGCTAGTCTAGTTGCTCAGGAGTTCTCACAGAAGGAAGGCATTGACAATAGCCAAGATGAGTACCATTCGGCTTGTCCTTGCCTTAGCAACTCAGTTTGGTTGGAAATTCCATCAGATGGATGTTAAGAGTGCATTCCTCAACGGTGAGTTGCAAGAAGAAGTCTACATGATGCAGCCTCTAAGGTTCAAGGTTGCTAGAAAAGAACATCAGGTGTGCAAATAGGTGAAACCACTATGGCCTGAAACAGGCTCCTCGGGCTTGGCACATCAAAATTGACAGGTACCTGACAGATAATGGCTTCAGAGGAGTCCATCTAATTCTACTTTCTATGTCAAAAACACTGGTAGTGATATTCTTCTATTTGTTGTCTATGTCGATGACCTGATTATCACTGGTAGTTCAACAATTTTGATCCATCAGATCAAATTGACTTTGTGCCAGTCCTTTGACATGATAAACTTGGGCCTTCTACACTATTGCTTAGATTTTGAAGTTTGGTAGATTGAACGTAGTATCTTCATATCTCAATCAAAGTATGCTTGCAATCTTCTGGACAAGTTTCGGATGCAAGACTACAAACCTACATCCACACATATGGAGAAGGGGCTGAAGCTAACAGCCAAATCATATTAACCTGTGGTGAATGAATCAGCATTCAGGCAACTAGTGAGCAGTCTCGTCTATCTTACTGCTACTAGGCCTAATCTCAGTTTTGCAATGAGCTACATTTCATGTTTCATGACAGCCCCCAAGGCTGATTATTGGGTAGCAGTGAAGCCTGTGCTATGTCATTTGAAGGGCACTTTTGATTTTGGTCTTCTATACAGCAAAAGTCACGATCCTAGACTCATTGGTTTTACAGACTCGCATTGGGTAGGTTTCGTTGATGACAGAAAATCAACATCTGAGTATGTTTTCAGTTTAGGATTTGTTGTAGTCACATGGACTACCAAGAAGCAGCAAGTTGTGGCTCTTTCCTCGACAAAAGCAGAGTCTTGAGGAACAATTAAGGCAGCTCGTGAGGCAATTTGGCTTCGGAGGATGCTTTCAGACATGCAAATGTCTCAAGCGAGTCCTTCTCCCCTTTATTCTATGACAATCAAGGGATGCTCAAACTAGCCAAGAATCCGACCTTCCATGAGAGAACCAAGCATGTTGAATTTCACTATCACTTCATTCGAAAGCTAGTTGAAGATGGATTAGTGCAGTTGCTATATGTTTCGATTGCGAATCAAACAATAGATATCCTCACCAAGTCTCTGAGCCATGATAAGTTTGTAAAATTTAGGGGGCAACTTGGTGTAGTTGACAGATTGATCATTGAGAGAGGGTATTAGAATAATATCTTTAATTATTTTGTTAATGGTCAATAATGTATCATAATTTACATATTAGTTAGTTTCTATTTTTACGATTGTTTCATTATAAAAACATCATTTCTGTAATTCTTTAAATGATTGTTTGATCATTTCATTAATTCGTTAAGTTTTTACCGAAACATTGCAGGCAAGATAGTGGACATCAAGGTCTGAGGATTATTGTTCGGCGTGGAAGTTCACTTTGCCAAAGCATGAAACTTTCCTTCCAATGATCCTTCACATTGAAACTTGCCATTTTATGCATTTCAAATTTGGGCAGCAAGTACTCTTGCTTATTTGGAAAACTTCCTTGTAGTTCTCTCTTGCATATGTTGCTGATTTTATATCAGATTTCAAATTTATGTATGTTAACTATGAGGCTGAAAACATTGTAATTTCATAACAGCATTGTATTTTATTTCAAGAAAATCAATAAAAACCAAGAATTATGTCTTGCAAGTTTCTTGTAATTTCATTGTTGTTTTTGTAAGTTTCTTTGTGTTAAGGAGAATATCCCACATAAGTGGTATCAGAGCCAATGGTCCTAAGTGGGCAAGCAAGCACCAATGGAAGCACTTTGCACCAGGACCAGGATTTGATGAGCTAAAGTCCCTGAGGTTGTAAACAGACCACCAAGTGAGGCAGTTTGCAACAGAATTTGTGAGTGTTGGTAAGAGGATATGTAAACAGATTGCTGAGTATGAGGCAATTTACAACAAAACCTGAGGGTTTTGGTAAAAAGATTTGTATTTGTGAGGCCTTGAAAATGGAAAAGAGAGAGCGGAAAATGACATTTGTCATTAAATGGATTCTGAGAATTTCTGTACTTGAGAAAATTGGAGACGTGAGAAAATTAGAGAAACACAAGAAAGCTAAGAAATGACATGAAAGTGATGAAGCAGCAGATAGATGAAATGAGAGTAGAATTGGGAAGGAGAAAAGCGGAGAAGAAAAGAGGTGATGGTAATTGTGATTAGTTTTTCTAATCATGATTTGATTGGAGGAAAGAGGGAAGAAGCAGCAGAGTGTCATGCAAGTGGCACTAAAGAAGAAGAGAATGAATATGAAGAAGTTGATGAATATGAAGCTTAGGCATGTCTATTGGAAGACATGGAGAATGAGAAGATTGCAGAGAAGGAAAGACTTTGTGAAGATTTAAAGGAGACGACAACAGAGGAGAAAGTGAAGAAAGAGTTTCAACAGCGAACAAAACTGAGGTAAAATCTCTGTTTCATTTTTCTAGATATTGTTATTATGATGTATGTAAGCATATTGAAGGTTGCAGCAGAAGAGAGTCCTTTATAGGAAATAGAAGAAAGTGAAGAAAATGATTTACTACTGCAGATTGCAGTAGAAGGAGAAGAATAGAATGCATTGATTGCAGGTAAAGGAGGTGATACAGTTGCACGTCTTGGTAAAAGCATTAAAGAAGAGAACATAACTGAAGTTCCAGCAGGTGATGAGAAGGGAAAATCTTTTCTTATTGAATTTAAAAGATAGTTTTCATGTTGAGATGGACGAGTTGGTAAATGAAGATGAGATGGCTTAGATGGATTTTGTTAGTGTTGATTGATATGCAATGAAAGATTTGTATGATGAAGCAGAGGATGGTACAGATGAATTTTGATGGAGGTGGTTAGATTGTGGTGGGTTGAATCCCACAAGGTTACAAGAGAGTGAGAGTTGCACTTGGGAGAGGTGGTCGGTTTATGGTGGAGTTGAAGATGAGTGCAGAGCAAAGTTGTTGAAAGAGAAGGATGCTTGTTCCGGCAAGGTGCTGGAAGAAAAGGAAGAACTCATTGGAGGTACCAATTTCAGTGATGAAATTTGTTTAAGGTTGTTTACAACCTGAAAAGATGGTTCTACCATTCAACTCCATTTTGTGAAACCATTTTCACATTAAAAATTCTTACCTTGGGTGTCTTATGCAGGAGCATCCACGGGCATAAGGGACCTAAATATTTTATTTAATAATGCCTGGAAAAATATTCTGATGAATAAATATATTGTATTTGGGACCTAAATATTTTATTAAATATTTAGCTATGTTCAAATGTACCAGCTTGCATAGGAGATTGACACATGTCGGCAGCATCTATAAAGAAAATTTTGAGAATCTTCCATTTTGGCATCCAACTTGGGAGTAAAAAGAAACTTTCCTTCCATGATCCTTCATATTGAAACTTGCCATTTTATGCATTTCAAATTTGGGTGCCCAAGAACTCTTGCCCATTTTGGGTCCCCAGAAACTTATCGAAGTTTATAATTTGACTAGTTGAGATGGAGGTGGCAATGTATAGTTCAAGTGGAGCAATTAAAGCAGTTTTCTAAATTTATGGGTAGCTTCCTTATCTTGGCAAGGGATTTTAGAGGTGATTTCCAACTCATGGTCTTGGGAAACAATGGTTGTAAACCTCCATTACTTCTCTATAAATTGGGAGCCAAAGTTAACAATTGAAGATTTTATAGGTTGAAGTTTGGGAAGCTGATTTGAAAAGCAAAATCAGATATGAAGTTGGAAGACTTCCTTGTAGTTCTCTCTTGCATATGTTGCTGATTGTATATCAGATTTCAAATTCATGTATGTTGCCTATGAGGCTGAAAACATTATAATTTCCGAACAGCATTGTATTTAAAACATTTTTCAGAACAGCATTGTATTTTCATTTCAGAAAAATCAATAGAAAGCGAGAATCACGTTCTCTCTTGCATATGTTGCTGATTTTATATCAGATTTCAAATTCATGTATGTTGCCTATGAGGCTGAAAACATTATAATTTCCGAACAGCATTGTATTTAAAACATTTTTCAGAACAGCATTGTATTTTCATTTCATAAAAATCAATAGAAAGAGAGAATCACATTCTCTCTTGCATATGTTGCTGATTTTATATCAGATTTCAAATTCATGTATGTTGCCTATGAGGCTGAAAACATTATAATTTCCGAGCAGCATTGTATTTAAAACATTTTTCAGAACAGCATTGTATTTTCATTTCAGAAAAATCAATAGAAAGTGAGAATCACGTCTCGCATGTTTCCTATAACTTCATTGTTTTTGTGAGTAGGTTTGTGTTAGGAGAGTATCTCACATCAATAAGCATGGGAGGGAAAGACCCCTCAATACAATACTTGTCATGCCCCCATCTCAATAACATTCTCCAAACCGTCCTTAGGATGACTTTAGATGTAGATATTCAGAAAATCAACTTAAAAATAAGACTTCGATATTTTCTTCTAAGGTTGTAGGTCATCAGTTAAGGACTTTAGCATTCTTAATATTCTTTCCCCTTGAGTCTCAACAAATCAGTGAACAAAGCAGTTTCCCTGGGCTGATATATACACAGCAGTAACTTTACAAAACATATATAATTATTGTTAAGGGAGCGATCTTATTATCCAATAAGATAGTGATCTTGTTATTAATTAATACTAGCATCTCACCTTAAAGAAGTCATGATCTCTATTGTGATTACGAATCAAGATAGCAACTCAATAGTTAACAGCCACAATTCATTAGTAAGAGGCCCATGATAGTTGTGAAAAGACGCAGCCTTGGAGGAGAGTGTGTACATAGGACAAAGACATGACCCCTCATTGGGATAGAAGGGTATATAAGGGATCCAGGTTGTATTTGTTCAAATATTCGATATGTTAACAATAGAGACGAAAGTTCTATATAAAGAATTTACAAGGACGACATTTCTAAAAGAAACAATAGTTGACAAAATGCAGAAAAGGAAACTTTCCTAAACTAAGACAACTAGATGACCATTAAAGAAACAATGCATTATCTATACGCTCCCTTAATGATCACTGTTCTAACTACCGAGAGAAAAACAAAGAAGGTTGCCCCCTTCTTCTCAAAACACTCTGGGACAAAACCCTACCACTGACCCTCCCAGAATATGCAGAACTTTTGGATATCATCACAAATCATCCAACCTAACGTTGGGTCACAAAGTTGTCTCTCCCTGTAGTGAGACATCGAGAACAGCGGCATTAATCAAAACCACGATTTTGAGGAAAAAATCGGCAAACCCTCCAAAGAACAATAGACAATTTTAGCCAAAACCCACAAAAACTTTTGCAAATGAGCACTAAGCATTGTTCGCTCCAGCAACCCCAAAATAGACTGCAATAAACCACTGTTGCAGATATTCACCCTGTTGATTGTAATTAGGAAGGAAGAGGCAGATTCCAATTGCCTTAGGCAACATTGGAATCCGCACAAAGGGCTGGCCCCTTCTTCAACGTGTAGGGCTGGGCCCTATACCTCACGGCACTCCTTAAACCTCACGCCACACTCAACGTGTTCCTAAATAGGGCCAACCCTATTCTATCAAAGCAATTTCGCTAAAAGGGAAAATAATAAATAAAAGTTAATCACAAAGTAAAGCCGACTTAACTAAGACTTTGCTCCTCATATAAATAAATGACAACTTCACATTACTATTCACTCACAAGATCCTTCTATGCGAAATATACATCTACCTAAAATGCGAAGTTTGAAGGAGCAATATTAGCGAATTATATCTGTCATTAAAGGTGTGAATTTCAAGTGCAAATACCATCATAAGGAGGGCGAACTGATCTAGGTCCAAGGTGCTAAGGTTGCAGTCCAGTCTCAAGCAAAGGTGCAGACTTAAGATGCAATAAAATACAAATCTAGGGTGTGGACCTGATTGCGGGTTGATGTGTTGAAGGGGGTAGACTTGAAGACTTGATGCTTATGAAAGTACAGACTTGTTGAAGACGTTATCAGCCCTAAGTGCAAACATCTTCAAGTACTCGAGATAAGTGTTGTAATCATTATATGACTATAATCCATAATCAGATCTGAGGATCTTTTCTGGCTAGGTTTTTTCTCCTAGGAGGTTATCCCAGGGTAACCGTGTCTTGTTCTTATTTTTTGTTCATTTCTATGTTATGCCTAAATCTAGAAATCTCTAAATCTTTCAACTAAACAACCTAGTTAGAAACTAAATTCTGATTTCTGAGTTTATATTAATCTGAAAGTATTAAAATCAACACGCCCCAAAGACTCCAAGTGCAACCCAAAACAGACTGCAAGATACAATGTTTTTTGTGGATAAAACCATCAAACCCTAAAACAGAACCATCCAAAAGAGAATTCATGATTTTTGAGGACAAAATCAAAAAAAAACCCATAAATCTAAGGTTACAAATCATCGTTTTTGTGGAAAAACGGTAAAACCCTCGAATAACAAAATCCCACGCGAACATCACGAAATACATGATTTTCGAGGAGAAAAATCCAAAACCAAAAATCAAATAATTTTTGAGGCAAAATTATTAAAAGGCCATCAAATAGGTTTTTTTATGGACAAAAATTATAAAACCCAAAAAACTAGAGAGCCCTCCCAAACTGCGAAAACCCTAACCTTGACATACAAGATTAAACCCTCTATGTGGGTAGCAGAATCAAAATCCCACAAAGAAAAAAACGACACTTGCACAGATGAATTGTGCACAGACAAACCCTCCATCACGCAATTTGGAAAAAACCAAAAAATCAGACACGTGGGCATCGAGGATTTTGTTCACCCAAAAAAAGAGCAAAAAACGCCATCGCAGGAAGACATTGTAAAAAAAGATGTAAATAAACCCATCACGAGTTACAAATTGCAGAAAACACGTGACTTTGAGAGCAAAAAACGACAATTACGAACCTCAAGGTTGTCGCGCCGCAAAAACAGTGGTCGCAAACTTCATAGCGCAGCCAAAATAACACAAAGGAAGATGCAGTCGCGGAAACAAAGCGACAAATATAGACAACCATCACGCAGAGAAATGCAAACAAATAGAGCCGAACATGCTGTAGACAGAGACTAAAAGCTGAGAAGAAACCTACGATTTTAATCTGAAAACGACCTTACACAACTGCAAACCCTTGCATGCAAAGATACAGACGTGGCAAGCACGAAAATATCATGCAATTCCTTCAAAAAAAAAACCTTCGAGTTTGCAGACAAAAAAAGGTTTAAAAACCCTAAAATTTCAGGAAAACAAAACCCCACGAATGTTTTATTAAAAAAAGTTCGCCAAAAAGCAAGAGGCCACGAATTTTTATTTTAAAAAATTTGCCAAATTCTGAAAACTCCATCGAACCACTCTAAGACGAAAGTTAACAATAGAGACGAAAGTTCTATATAAAGAATTTACAAGGACAATGTTTCTAAAAGAAACAATCGTTAACAAAATTTAGAAAAGGAAACTTTTCTAAACTAACTACGACAACTAGATGACCATTAAAGAAACACATTATTCTAATAGTATCAAGGGCAGGAATGAAACAGCACAAAATAAAAAGATAATCAGATACAAAAGGCAAATCTGATTGGAGAGATATTAAGAATAGTCAGCAGTCTTTGTTAATCACAAAGAGTTGGGCATGATGTATATAATCTTTATTATGTTGTGTCACTCATAATGTTATTGTTGAGACATGGACCAGCTAGGACTCGAACCTAGGACCTTCCATACGCTACTGGAGTGTTCTACCACTGAGCTACTGGCCCCTCTTGGACCAGTCCATCGTCAGTCCGGGTGTGGCTTATTTCCAACACCAACACCCCCCCTTAAGCCACGCCTCTCGTGTGCTTGGGGCTCCTAGCCTGGACCTGGCTCTGATACCATGTTGAGACATGGACCAGCTAGGACTCGAACCTAGGACCTTCCATACGCTGCTGGAGTGCTCTACCACTGAGCTACTGGCCCCTCTTGGACCAGTCCATCGTCGGTCCAGGTGTGGCTTATTTCCAACACCAACACCCCCCCTTAAGCCACGCCTCTCGTGTGCTTGGGGCTCCTAGCCTGGACTTGGCTCTGATACCATGTTGAGACATGGACCAACTAGGACTCGAACCTAGGACCTTCCATACGCTGCTGGAGTGCTCTACCACTGAGCTACTGGCCCCTCCTGGACGAGTCCATCGTCAGTCCGGGTGTGGCTTATTTCCAACACCAACATTTTATGCAGACTACAAACAGATATATATGTGTTAGAAGAGAACAGCATAACCCTCTATATCATATACACTAAATTTACATCAGCCTCTCCTATGACGTATATGTCCGATCAGTATTGGTCTCTCACAACCACACGCCTAGCAATTGCCCTCGATAGAAGATAAATACTCGTTCAATTTCGATGAGGGGTTGTGACGTCAATCAGGGTGGCATACCAAATGAGGGGGTGCGATGTGTAATCACAGATAGGCAAACAAGACATAATACGTGCTAACTAAACATAAATAATTAATGAAAGCAATGTGCATATTGGTGATTAGAATGATATATATATTATTAAATGTTGAAGGCCTTAAGGCCAATTTAACATTTAATTTTATCCGACTGAAGCTATAAATCATCAACACTCCCTCTTAGCTAGGGAGGATAAAAGATATTGGGAGCAATATTCATAAATTGTATGATGCTTATCTTGGGACCATAGTTTCAAGATGTGAATTGCCTCTATCGGCGATTCTATTCACAAACTCTTGAGTGGATTGCCTCTGTCGGCAATTCTATCCATAAGCTCTTGTGTGGATTGCCTCTGTCGGCAATTCTATCCACAAGCTCTTGTGTGGATTGCCTCAGTCAGCGATTCTATCCATGAGCTCTCACTTGGATTGCCTCAGTCAGCGATTCTATCCACAAGCTCTTACGTGGATTGCCTCAGTCGGCGATTCTATCCATGAGCTCTCATGTGGATTGCCTCAGTCGGCGATTCTATCCACAAGCTCTTACGTGGATTGCCTCAATCGGCGATTCTATCCATGAGCTCTTGTGTGTGGATTGCCTCAGTCGGCGATTATATCCACAATCTTGAGTTATTGTAAGATTGTCACCTTCCAATAACTTCAAAAAAATACAAGTGGAAATCATTTGGAAGTCGTCACTTCCTCATGATTTACACAGGGCCCATAAAATAATTATTAGTATTAATAATAATAATCAATATTTACAATTTTACCTCAGAAGTGCTCAATCTTTATAAGTAAGCTCCCTCTCAATCACAAGGTATCTTGAGTTTCTTCTAGAGAACATATTTTTCTGAACATACGTCTGAATTTCTGACTTCAGCAAGGGAAGCTTGTAGTTTAAGTTTGAGAAGACATATTCGTCACATATGAAACATTGTACTTTAGAGAAGTTTCTAGGCTTCTTAAATGATCGATTACCATATGTCTTTTTGTCCTTTTTCCTTTTCAAACTAGAGACTAGAACTTGAACATCTTCATCAACGGGTTTCATGATTCCTCTTGATATTAGGTTACACTCTTCTTGAATGCAGTCAGCTTTTAGTCTATTAAATTTGGGAACTTTGGATCGAGCACTAACTCCTTGTCTAAAGTTTTCCCATGAGATAGGGAGCCCATTTAGAGTTATCATAGTTAGCTCCTTATTATCATAAATGTGACCAATTGATGAGAGTTGGTTCCTTAATTCTGTTATCCTCATAAAATATGAAGTGATAGTCTCTTCCTTACTCATTTTAATATTAGAAAGTTGATTTTTAAGTGTGAGAATTCTGCTCGTGTTGTTAATCTCAAACATGTCTTTCAAGGCTTTGAACATGTCATATGCAGAATCTAACCTTGTAATGATAGGTAGTAGATGCTCTTTACTCCATCTACTAATAACTCCATTGCTTTAATATTGTTCTTTTCCCACTGACTCTGTTCATCTTTTCCATCAGGTTTAGAAGGATTCTCTATTATTGTTTTTAACTCATTCTTCCTTAGTACCAACATCATTCATAGTTTCCATGAATCATAGTTTGAGGCACCTTCAAGTCTGTCTCCGAATCTGATTCCATTCGTCATTTTAAAATACAAACTTCCAAGGAGATATCAATCTGATCTTAATCGGATCTTCCTTCAGGCAGTTAGGCTTTATAGAAGGAAACCTGGCTCTGATACCATGTTGAGACATGGACCAGCTAGGACTCGAACCTAGGACCTTCCATATGTTGCTGGAGTGCTCTACCACTGAGCTACTGGCCCCTCTTGGACCAGTCCATTGTCAGTCCAGGTGTGGCTTATTTCCAACACCAACAGTTATTATTTCTACTATTATTAATATATGCATAGTTAATTATGATAAGGTTCCTTTACAAGCTTTCACCCAATCTACCATTCCACTATAGAGGGGAGATGTGGGCATACAAGGAAAGCAAGTAGCCTGGTGGTCCATTCGAGTTAAGTTGGAAGGCCAAATGACAGATGTAATTCCATGCCCCTGAACTTGATGGATAGGCTCAAGGCACCTTGTATGATCTCCCATGGGCTTCATAGCATGGATGGATCATTGGGTTAAGTCTGAAGGGAATACACATGCACATTATGTAAACTACAATGATGATTAATATATTGTTCCTAACCCTAGTACGAAAAATTGATCTTATATCAAGATCTAATTGGTAAAGTTATGCCTCTAACCATCTTACATCTCTTATTTTAAAGGAATTTCTGATTTTAGGCCAAAAACTAGGGCATTTACATAATGGGACATTACAATACTAAGCTAATGAAAACAAATTTGGAGCTAGAGATCAAACTTGCAAACTACCATCATCGCTTTTGGGCTAGAAGGACTAATGTCATCACCATTCACCACAAGAAGCACAAAGCAAGAGATGATAATGTCCATAGGGGCATGTCCATGTCCATGGTGGATTCCAACAAGCTTAACGATTGTAGAAACAAGAAAAGTACTCCTCTTGGAAATTGTCCTAAAATCCAAGATTGATGAACCTCAAGATATTTAGAGAAAATTAGCAATATGTACTTGTCCCTGTGAAACAATTATGAGCAAGGAATATGGTAGCCTTCAATGCCAAACAAAGACGAATGACAATGCCTAAACTAAGATTGAGAAGGTAGGGGCACTCTAGTAGCAGAAAGAAAAGATGGCAAAGAGACTCAAAATAAGCAATAAGAAGAAAACAAGATCGTTACTCAAATTTCACAATAATAAAAAATCAAAGGGAAATGTATCATCGCCATGGAAGAAAAAATGGGAAAACCAGTAGTTAACCACAGCCCAGCAAGTGGAATGTGCTTGTTTGAACCATTTGATGCAGTTTTTTCATTGAAGAGATTTTTTTGTGAAAAACAAAAACTTCATTGGAAAACAGTTTATTCAATAAACCATGGTTTTTATGGTAATTATTTCAAAAAAGTATGTAACTAAGTTACTAAACCTAACTCTAAAAATGCATTTTTTGAAGAATTTGGAGCTTGGTTAATAGCAGTTAAATTATGCAAACTAGCATGCACCATGATGATTCCTGTCACCTTCAAGGCCTTAATCTAGGCTTCATGATGGGGACTTTGTGCCTCAACCCTGCCCAACATCGCAATAGGGAAAATGCCAATAGTACTGTACCCTAGTCCCAGCGGAATGCTGCCACCAACAGAATCCCACTCTGGATTTAAAAAGCAGCATTTCTTGTACTCTGAGCCTTTAGTTTTTTAGGGTAAACCACACTTGATTGAGAATTTGATACTAGTTAAGAATTTCAGAAACTAGTAATATTAGATATTTATTTATATATTGTCTGAACTTTGTTTCTCTTTCACCCCACACTATAGTTGGCATGAAATAGCATTAACAGTTTGTTTTTTAACATATTTTTATGAGTATTTTAGCTGTTATTAGTTTGTCAGGTTTTTCGCATACATACCCATTTAAAAACAATCATTTAATTATGTTTACACTTTCAGTTTGCTATGCCAATGCCACATAAATGGAATGCTACCTTGTTCTGCAAATTCAAGAACACTATGAATATCTCGAGGAGGTGCATAAGCATTCTTCACTACAACATTGAAACACTACCTAACTATTTAATACAATAGATGAACCTAAAAATGCTAGTAAAAGCAAACCTACAGTCATATGGAGTCATTTCTGCTTTCTGCAAATGATGCCAGAAGTAAATGTCAGCAGAGGGATGATAAGAAACATAAGTGTTATTGTGATGATTGAAGGGCATTTCCTTATGAATCAAAATAGGCCCAAAAAAAATAAGTACATATGATTAATACCTATGAAATTAATGGCATAGGATGCTACCCATTTAAACTAGAAAGGAACGGAACACATACAGCTCCAATTGAACTTTGTGAGCATAAAACTGAGATTTACTCCATGAATGCATGGGGCTATAACACTGAACAGCAGATTAGACTAGATATATTTAGGATTGATTTTACATTGGTTGCATCTACTTTTACAGAATTATTTTCCCGTACAAACCTCCCAAACCAATTAACTCTCTACTGGAAGCTTCAAAACATCTAACTTACAAACTAATACAAAACATTTAATAACTCACGTTTGTAATGTTTATATGTTTAATAGTATACTATACTAACCTATAAATGTAATATAATAATTCCAAAACTCCCACCTATTAGAACAATCCAAACAAAGCATGGAACACTGCGTGGACTGAACACAATAGCCCATATGGAATTTTGATCAACCAAGACACACACAGAGCTCACTAAATCTCCCAACTCACCGAGAACACACAAAAACAAACACATCAAAGGATGCCTGATTGTCCAACAATACTCACAATCAAGACACACTCACCTATTCACAAGTTCACCACTCCTCTTGTCAATCACAACATATTCAACTATCCACAAGAACACTACTCCATATGTGAATCAAGACATACTAACGATCAACAATGCAATACTCAAGCTGCAAAGCAAGATCTACTCAACTATATCCAAAACAATAACATTCCTATGGATCGAGACATACTCTACTAACCACAATTACAAATGTCTAAGTCTATGGACTGAAACATACTCAACTAGCAACAACACTTCCAATGGAATGAGAAATTATCAACTATCCACAAAAACATAAAACTTAGAAACTATCAAGCCCCCTTGCACCAAGACAGGACACTAATGAAGAACTAGTGCTTCACATCCAATGTACAATCCTTGAGCAAGAATCTAACTTGTGATGGAAAAGGTTCCTCCAACCTCCTAATGTCCTCTAATCTCCTCTTAAATTCTGCTATACTCTATCCACCTGATCTTGCATTAGAGCCTTTGAAAGCTCAATAAGTTTAGTACGTATATAAAATGCCCTGAAAGAATAAATGCGACATTTAACCATGTCCATATGTAGAAAATAGCAAGTGTCGATTTCAACCAACAATGCACTCATGTAGAGGAAACACATAAGAATCAAACTAAAAATTGGAAACACCTCATATAAATCCATTGCTCATGACACTTCAAAACAAAAACAAAAATAATTGGAAATACACTGCAAAATATTCATTTGGAAAAAGGAAATAACAAAGAATTCTATAAAAGGTCGGGAACAGGGATTGCCCGTCTTCCATCGTCCTTATCATATAGATTGCATACACATTTAGTTTTCCCTTGTAGACATATTTCTACTCAATTTCTTACAACAAATCTTATCCTAATTTTAATTTACAATTTTTGAAATTCAACCACATATCATCATTATATTCCTAGGTTGCAGCATTTTGTTTTGGTAACCAAAAGCTGAGCCTATGTCACCACATGATCCAAACACTGGGTATCATACCATAGTTTTTTTTTTAATAAAATAGCTAAAATGTTTATTAGATTACTAATAAATGTTGCCAAAATAAAATCTTAAATGCAATGGGAAATAAAATTATAAAACTGTACAAGAGATATTTCCATATGCAATCATGAAACCATTTAACAAATCATGACAAAAAACATATGAAAGGGTAAAGATATAGAAATGATCACCTGTATAGGATTGAGGAGGAGGTTTAAGCGCATCCTCAATGAAGCACCATGCTGAGCCCCACTCTTCCTGTTAATGAAAATTAATAGTGGTCTTCCATCTTTAGGAAGATTTAGCAACTCATATCTTGTACCAAGCACCTGGGAAGAAGTATCATTATGACTTAAAGCCGTAGCATTTGATTCTTCTGTTTTGTTTTCAGTTTCCCCATCATTTATATTATTATTAAGATGTGGTTCCTCTCCATCTGTAAACCCATTGCATCTTTCACCCACCTCAGCTAATCCATTGTGTGCTGGCTGTGAATCTCCCGTGCTATCCATACATGTATCCCCAATGTTATCGGTATTGTTGCTGTCAAGGGATGACTCAATTGCACGCTTAGCTTTCCGTGTCCTTTTCCTGATTTTTCCTCGCACAGATGATGCTAATTCATTTGCCCCATGAGTGATCGAGCTCAAAAATCCACCTCCCACACTTTTACTGTCCAAGTCTTTCACACAAAGTGGGGATATAATGAGTCTTTTCAAAGGACCCAAATCACAAATTTCATCTGATTCAATGCTCAAGTTTGCATGGCATTCAATGTGCAGCAAGCGCTGACACCATACACAACGCCAGATTGGAGAAGCCCCAAGAAAAGAACCATTACAAGGTGCTTCACAATATGAGCAACATGCAGTTCTGTCCGGAATATCCTCTATTTCTGTCCATCTTTCTATCCAGTGATGTACTAGATGTTTGGAACCAACCATGGCCACACATTTGCAATCTTTAGGTGCATCCTTTGAACATTCTAAATGTGCTTCTACACCACAAACAACACAGCGGTGTATGAAACTGTTGGAAGCTGTTGCTGGCCCCAAAGACTGTTGTGGTTGAAGTGGCTCCAAACAAACACAACATGTGGAATGCTTTCCAGAAAACCCATTCTCCTGTGTCCATGTATGAGCGGTAGGGATCGTCAACTTTGATTTGGACTTTTGTTTTGCCCTTGCTGCTTTCATCCAATGTAGAGAGTCTTTTCTTTGCAACTGTAGAATTGTATACAGAAGAGCTATAAATCCAAGGAATAACATGGCAAACCATGGCAAAATCAGCATGTCCGATAAATTCCCCATTCTTATAGGATTTCCACTTGCATTTTTCATTGGAACAAAGTTACAGAATTTCTTGAGAAAAGAAAAATTGCAAACAAAATTTGAATTCTTCTTTGATGCTATGAACCCAGAATTGGAAGACTTATTATATCCATTGTGCACTGTAGCAGCATACACTGGCAAACTTATCCCATGAAATTGGTGAGAATCGGTTGAATTATTAATAAAAAATGAGTAATTTTCTTAATGCTCAACTCTTTTCCATATGTATTCCTATAACCCAAACAATGAACCTTGCAATAGCCACCCTGGAGACTGATAAGGTTAATCATTTTGCTAAACAAACACCAGAAAGTTCTTTCGAATCCAGTAAATATTGGTGACTTCAACAAATTAAATCACAGTTTGTTGAATATCTGACCAAATCTTAGCCACCAAATTTGTTGAGTAAAAAGCAAGAAATGATCCCTTTATGTACTTGTGAACAGAACCGATCGAGTTTAATTATATCTGCCAAAACAAGAGAAATGGTTAAATTTAAGATAATTCAACATTTCACTCAAAATGCTGAAATGACTTAATACATGTTAAGATAAAGAAAATACATCTATAGGCAAAAAATTAAAACCCTCCCTTCTTTCACAATACAGCATTATGATGAAATTACAATAACCATAAATTCCACAGTACATTCAAACCAATCCAACATTACAGCAACATTTATGTCTTCAAAAGTCATCAAGCAAAATAAATGCTCACTCTAGAAAGGATTGAATCTCCACAAAACAAAAATGACCTTACCCTCAAAACACCAGCATATAGCCAAAATTTCTAACTGCAAAGCATGGCAATCACCCATAAATTGTTGACAATATTATTTGGTGGTGGTTGTGGGTGTGGGTGTGGGTGTGGGGGGGCTCGCATATAAGGGTAATTTTGCATGCACGATTGCGTTTACCATCCAACAATTCCCCGGTGATTTGAACACAAGTCTTCATTGTGGTAACAATCAGCCTTAACCACACCCAACAGACCGTTAAAGAAACAATTGTTTGTTTCCCAAAAAATCTGCCTTACTAGAGAACCAATTTTACCAAACTTTATAAAATTCAAGATGATGAAAGTTTTGAAGCAGTGGCTACTGTTGTCAAAAAGCAGGAAGATCATAAAAAGTCCAATTTCTAAGTTGCAGCTTGATCTTATGAATGCTGTTAAGAACTTGGACAAAAAGAGTGAATTTGAAGGTCACGGCCAGAATGGAGTAGATGGTGCATGAGATGCAGGTTTGAGCAATGCATGTGTGACGAAACAGTACTGTGCTTCTGCCACCCATATAAATTAATGTGGTCTCAGAAAATTATATATATTTTTGTTGGTCAAGCAGGATTTGGCAGCCGTTTTGGTAGGGCTTCCAGAAATATCATTATTTCTTGCATTCACATGTTTATGGGGTTGGCTGGAATTCTTTTTGATGTCTATGTCCCGTATGAAGCGTGGTGTTAATTCCATTTTTTATTTCACAAAAGTGTTGGGTTTCTTGCTGCAGGGATACGGAAATGCCTTTCTGACAGTATTTTTGTTTGGACCTTCAATTTACATGATAAAATAAGCACTCAGTTATGTTTATTTGGAATTTAGATACACAAGGGAATTAGCCACAATGAGTTTAGTACTTTGGACAGATAGGTGAAAATGTTCCGGTTTGTCTGCAAATTATTCAATGATGTGACCAACCCAGGACAGGAAGGGGGTGCTTAAAACCCAACAGGTTGTATGCCTTGATGTAAACTCTGATAGCAATGGGCATAAGGGCAACTGGTAGATCTATCTCTCGATGCTGATCTTTAGATGGAAATGATGTGGTATTGCTCAATTTTTTACTTTTATGAAAACAATTAGCCATAAACTATTCCAACATAGATAGTTTTTTTAAGGTTATGAAAATATTAAAAAACAATAATAACATCAAGCTAGCCAGATACCCAACAATACCTGAAATTGGCTCCAAAATGGCTGTTGACGTCTAGCTATTCGCTACAAAAGATGTAAATTGAACACTCTGAAGTAACCTGTAGAAAATGTTCTCAATTCTGTATAACAAAGATAAATAGCACTCAATTACCACTGACAAGTTCTCTAAGGCTACCATGAGAAAAATGCCTTCAACATCCCGTCAAATTCTGCCAAATTTCAAAAAGCGGAGAAAACAATAAGCCCTAATAATATGCAATAAAAAATATCTGAAAGCTTAAAAGACGAAAAAACAAACTGCTTTTCGAAAAACAATTTTCCCATCATAAAGACCGCCGCAAGGCGTGCTTCTAGAGTCAATATTGTGCAAAATTGTTTATGAATGACCGTAACAGATGCAAACTTAAATCATATAAATCATTTTGTACATAACAATCATGAAAATTCTATGAAAAAAACCATTTCATATGAAAAGGATGAAATTTATTCGTCAATGAGGTAATTTAAAGCAACAGGCAAAGTTCTAACAAAGACTTCCATTTTCCTGAGAAAACCGCGACTATACACTTGTTAAGCAAGACTGTTCGTGGATAGGTAAACTTATATTTAAATACTTCAATTTGGCTGTAGTTACCCCAAAATACTTCTAAAAGATTCAATTTCGTGTCTAAACATTCATACCTAGCCGTGGAGATATAATTTGCCTAATACACGAAGTTGTAACATTTGTTCCATTGTCGCCACAATACGCACAAATACATATTTCTAGGTCAATTTTATGTAAACTTGTTCGTGGATAAACTGCACAGAGGTTTTAATAGATCAAAATAGTTCAATCTAATCGTAATAACCAAAATTTGCATAAACAAACTCACATCCATTTTAGCCGCACTGACAGATCCACATTCATACAGAAGCGATCGAATTTAACTCTGAAACCATAACATATATATTAAATAAACTTCTGACAAAGTGATTTATTCCCTCCTGTAAATCGTATATACATACTTGTAAATACAAATTTATGCAAAATTGTTCATGTCTAAACTTAAGCAGTATTAAACTTACATCAATATAGTTCAATTACGCGCAATTATAGCAATTTTCTCGAAACAGATCCATATTCATCTAAAACTTCTTAAAATGGCCTAAGAGTGCCAAAATTTTAATAAAAAGGCTCGAAATGCTTCATTTTTGCAGGAGAGGAAAAATTAAGGCCCAAATAATCAACTTTACCTGCATCTTTCAACAATTTTGCCGGTGGTCTCAGAAAAAGAAGTTTCTTTGTCCCGCCTTGTTGTCCTTTGCTTTTTCTTTCTCCGTTTCTTTCGCATTCTTTGCTTCTTTGTGGGGAATGCGCTGGAATGCCGTAACGTCAAATGCCTTGATCGTGGCCGTCGAAGCTGAATCCGAATATTGTCGGCATGATCGGGACCGTTGAGTGCTGACGAAACTTTGGTAGGCCCTTTTTCCGTAGAGCTACAATGTGACCACGTCCTGATGCGCCTCTTCAGCGGGCTCCACGTGGACTATACGTGTTGACGTGGCATGGAGGTTGAGAAAAGCTTTCGTTATGTCGGTTAGAATCTGGACATTTGGACTTTAGTTGCAAGGGTTACATCGCCAATTGCTTATCTGGCTATCGTTGATATAGATTTTGTCTTATTTAATTACTGTGAGGCTGTATTTTGCGAACAGCTGTCATTTGCTGAGTTTTTTAAAAGCTCCCTTTATTGTGGCTGTAGTTGTTATGGTTCCAAAATGGCATGCCATGCCATCATGTGGCTCTCAAAATCGCATGTCCTTTCATGTCATACAACACATTTTGGGATCCATCATCGGGCTTCTGACGTGGAGGCATGTTGTCGTTTTGCAGTTGACAAAAAGCATTCGCACGCAGTTAACATTTGTCGGCCACTCTCCCAGTCACGCCTCATGGGCACAGCTATAGTTTGTAGCCACGTGTGTCCAAAAATTTGAATTTGAATTTTAAAACTCCTCTCCCGCTCCTGCGCAAACATAATTTCAAACATATTTGTTTTGAATTCTATCGCTATTGCTACAATTCCATTTTCATTTTTTGATGCTACGATTTCATTTCCATTTTTTGATGCTAGGTTTGGATGTCGTGGGTTGTTCAATCTGTCGGATGTGGGTTGCCGAGATCTGGTGAGCAATGAGCATGGAGGAGCAGCCGAAGCATTCGTGTGATGGGTCGATTGTAGCAAGGAGAACCGAACTCCCTTTTGAGTTGGAAAGTTGTTATGCAGTTTAGTACTCGCATGCCTGTGTGAACAAACAAAGCAACCACCAACAGTAGTCCATATCTATAATCGATCGCTTTGAAGTAAGTAGTTCAGCTGGCAAACCTTTTTGTTGTGTTTGTTGTATTTATGAAGTCCATCCATCCAGCAAACTCTGGGAAAGCTAAGGTGCCCTTGTATAGTAAGCTGGAGGAAGAAAACGGTCTATTCTCCTAGCTTCTCTTGTGGTTGATGATCTCTTGACAACTAAGCCAATATAATTGCTCACCACAGGAACATCTTGTGCCCTGCGTCTAGAGAGATCGAGCATACCTCTTTCTCTTTCTCTTTATTATTCCTCTCTTTCTTTTTATTCTTCTGTTAAGATTTAGCATTTGTACAGAATGTAATTATGATCACGATTTTCAGTTTCTTTTCTTGAACCGTTTCTGGTAACTCATCGCATTTTGGACAGTGCAAAATTTTGGGCATCTTTTTTGGCTGTGCAATTTGTAGACATTTTCATGTCTTCTTCTTGATCTGTGCTCCAGGTATGTACCCATCATTGTCATTATAGAAATTCCAGTCACAATGTCTCAAAAACTTTATTGGAATTCTTAAGCCATTTGTCTATCCGGGTCGTCTGAAACCAAAATATTTTGCTCTTAATGGATTGACAAACAACACTTGGCATCTAATAATGGCAATAAAGAATTAAACATTGGGACAATTGCCAATTATTTTGATCTGATTTGGTGCAACATTACCACAAGGTATTTTCTCACGCTGGAAAGAAAGACATATGATGGAACAACATCCATAAGGTTCCTAAACAAGTGCTTTCAATTCTTTTCTTCTTCTTTTTTTATCTCTAACAAGTGCTTTCAATTCTTTTCTTTATTTTTTCCCTCTAACAAGTGCTTTCAAATCTTTCCATGCTACTAAAGTGACATTTTTTTAAATGTTTGGAATTATTGATTTATGGATTGGATGTTGTATTTTTTTTTTAAATTATAATTGTTAATCTATGAATTGATAATCTGAAACAGATTGTAGAGGGCAACATGAAAAGCAGAAGAAAGCAAGATATATGCATTGGTTGATGTACTTTTTTAAAAAAATTATAATTGTTTGTCTATGAATTGATATTTGAAAAATAGATTTTAAAGAGTAAAATTTCATCAATAAAAGAGAGAAAGCAAGATAATAGCAAGGATGAGAAGTATTTCACAAGTAGAAAAATGTGTCTATTGTGAAAGATAAGGCTACAGTTAGGGTTTCTCATTAAAAATACATTAATGACAGGAATCATTGTACAAGGCACAGAACAGAGGAAGGAAAATTCCATGTTGACAGGAGAGATAGACCAAAGACAGAACCTACAATAATAAGGGATTAGTGCACAACTCAGTTTACAATTATTATATAATTTTTTTTAATGTTTAGAATTATGTATCATTTTGTGGTGATCTATTAAATTAATGTTGACAATTATTTTATATATATTTTTAATGTTTAAAATTATGCTTTAGAATTAAGCAAAGAGAGTAGAAATAATATATTTTGATGAGCTATTTAGTTAATTTTATAATTATATATTAATTTAATTATCTTTGTTATATATCAATTATATGCATATTGAATGAGAGAAACACTCCATTTAAATAAAATATTACAAAAAATAGTGTATTAGAGTTGTTAGTTTCAATTTCATATCAACAATTTTCTATTTGCATATAGTGATAAAACATGACTTTAAGTATTTTTGTTAAGATATTGACATGCCTACATAGAATGTTTTTTTTTTGTCAATTATTTTTCCCAGAAAAGTTAAGAATAAGAATAATAAAAATAGAAATAATATTTTGACAAGAAAAGGAAGGAAAGAATTTTAATTTTCAATTTAGAAATATCAATAAGAATTTCTATGTTTCTAAATCTTAAACACAAAAATACAATGTTTCTAAATTTGAAAAATCAAAAATACAATTACATACCTACACAAATATTTCAAAAATAATATATAATTTATTATTTTCAATTAAGGAAGACCAAAAAGAATTTTAATGTTTCTAAATTTCAATTATTAAAATATAATATTTTTATATTCAAAAAATCAAATTACATGCCTACAAAAATATTAAATAATATTTAATATATAAAAGTATTTATTATTAAAAGTTTCTAATTTATCATATAAATGTGTTTATTCTATTTATATTCTATTTGCTAATCTACACAAATATTTCAAAAATAATATATAATTTATAAATTTTTATGTTTAATTTAGAAAGATCAATCATAAATTCAAATTGAGCTTATAATTTTATTATAATCCTACCAATATGATAGCTTTGGCTACATTGATCATGCAAGTTAGATTCTATTATAATGTATTTATTATTAAAAGTTTCTAATTTATCATATAGATGTGATTTTTCTATTTATTAGGAGTTAAGAAAATACTTTAAAAATAAAATATAATTTTTAATTTTTAGTTTAGAAAGATGAGTAAGAATTTTTATGTTAATAATTTTAATCACAAATTCAATTTGAGCTTATAGTTTTATTATAATCAATACCAATATGATAGCTTTGGTTGCATTGATCATGTATGTTAGATTCTATTATAATGTATTCATTTAAAATAAAACATATTGGATGTCAAAATTTTGGGTTTCATGATAAATTAAGCAATAAGCCATTTTCGGTTGAGTTGTATTTGAGTCCTACATGGGAAGTATACTTTTATTCTAAATTCTTTTTCCTAAATATATTTTCTATTAAACACAACATATTTAATGTATATTTTTTATATGATGAATTGATATAATAGTTATTAGGGTTACGATCAAATTTTAACACTTACCGAACCTTAACTAATTGAAATCTAATTGAATCATAATAACCATTATTATAACCTAACATTAACCCTAACCATAATATAATCAGAATTGAACCCTAGCAAAAACCTAACCCTAAAATTAATCCTAATCATAATTAAACCCTATCTTGAATTTAAATCTCACTCTTATAATAACTTTAACCCTAAACCCAACCTAACCTTGATTGTATCCATAACCTAAACCTAATTGAACCCTAACCCTAATTAAACCTTTACAGTAATGTAAATTATGCTAACCTTATTTGAATCCTAACACTAAATTTCTAACCTTAATTTAATCCTAAGTGAATTGTGATACTAACTCCAATCCTAATTGATATTGACAATAACCTAGAATAATAACCTTTATCGTAACCTAACCTTAATAGTAACTGTTAGGCCTCATATGGAAAGCTAATGTACTAAGAGGGGAGGGGTGAATCAGTACTTCAAATCCTTTCTTCAACAATAACTTTACTGTTAAGCATAAACCAAAAATTGCTGTAACATAATATAATGCTAAAACAAATAAATAACAATCATACATGATTCACTCCATAACACATATATTTTGGTTATGCAGAAACTCTTGGTTAGAGAGAAAAACTGCGGTGGGGATGGCACCCACAACTTCACTACTGCAATAATAAAGGTCGCTCAGTTAGAGCTACATGTTTAGCTATTTCTGATAGCTTACCCTGTTAGGAGTATCAAGATCTTTAGATCTACCTTGCTAAAGGATTTTACAACACTTAAACTAAAATGTTGCACCTGGTTAAAGGCTTTACAATTTGTAGCGTCCTAAAATTGTGACACTTGCAATTTCGACTGCATTTCGGTCTTCACGATGGCGACGCAACACGCAACCTGAATGGAGACCCTAAAACTTGCTCACGACACTGAAAACTGCATTTTTCAAGTACCCTGGCCTGAACCTCCTTGCACCCTGATGTCTCGGGAGGTGGGACCAGAGCGCCCAGCGCCCTGGTCCCTGGGTCCTATTTTGGGCCCGGTCTCCTAAGGGGCTCGAGTCTTTTTGTTTGCAATTTGGAAATTAACTTTTCCTGGTCGGCCTAGGGTCGGGAAAATTAGTCTATCAGCCCTAAATGACAAGTATATAAACTACATTTTTCTCTCTCATTTGGCATGAAGAGGATATGTGTACAAAGCGTGGAAATTATACTCAAGCGTTCAAGCATTCAAGCATTCTTTCAAGCAATTGATCATTTCAAGTCTCCATTCAAGGCTAAGTGTTGCATTCAAGACAAGGATTCAACCATTGAAGAGGAGATCACATACAACATATTACTACAACATACAACATACAACATCTAAACCTTCGCACATAAGGATACCAACATCCTTAGAACAAGGTATTGGTACTTGTTTTACAGTCATTTACATTTACAGCTCTTGCTCATTTCTTGGTTAATTCCAAAACCGGGGTTTGACCTAAAGGCAAACCCCCAATCCCTAACCCCCCAATCGTCTTCGCTTTTCTGTGTGTAGGTTGCAGGTACACGGCTGAAATTGAAGATCTGGAATCCTTGTGCAGAGACGAACAGATCCCCCTTCGTTTCGCGGATTTTTCGGAGGACCGTGGCACCGGGCGCCATCGTCCCGACAACTTTTGCTCAAATTTGCAGGACAGCGCCGTATCGACATTTTACTGCTAATTCCAGGTCCGCAGCTTCATCCTATAACCCGAACTCAGTTTATAAGCGAATCTTTATGACTTTCTATGCATGCTTAGCTTAATTTCCTTAACAACATTCTTTACAAAAGAGGGTAGCCTTGCTTTTCTAATCCTTGAAATTCATTTAGCATCCAATCTTGCATTGCGTGGGATTGGATCTTATGAGTTTCAACCCCTCTTTTGAATGTAAAGTCTCTCCCCTAAGTGAAAAACCATCAAATCCTAGCGAACCTCCCTTCTCTCTCCTCGGAGTCGGAAGAGGGGAGAACAACTAGGGTTCGATCGCGATTTTTCCGCTTTACATTTTGGTGAACCTGACGTGAACATCCTTTCTGATTTTTCATGCTTAGATCTGAAAAAATTGATTACATTTCCATGTTTGATCTTTTGCAAAATTTTAGAGGTGATTGCATAAAAACCCTAAATTTTCTTTTTGGTAATTGAACTTGCGAAATGTCTAAATGTTAATGCCTGTTTCAGATCTGCCCTTCTATTACAAATTTTCAATTCATATTTGTGCTTTAATTCTAAAAATTAAGTGGTTAAATGTCAAAACCCTAATTTTTGAAACCCTCTTAATTCAACCTTTGTCCGATAATTTGACCAATCAAAACATCTCCAAATCAGCTGTAACTTTGGATTCTGCAATAAAATCACAATATCCTTCATCCCTGAAAATTTGGAAAAAAGTTGCGAGGACCGTGTTGCACTCCGAGCGCCATCGTCCCCGACATTTTTTCCAAAATTTCGGGAGCGAGATCTTGCTGTATTTTCCTGCTAAAATCCAGAATTTTGGCTGATTTTGTCAATTATAACACTTTCAAAATAACAGTCAAAGTTGGTCTTGTGATTGCTTGGTCTGAGGCTTCTAATCATTCAAAAATCATTGAAATTAAAATTTTGTGTCAAAATTGTGTTCTTACTGTCCTAAATCTGAAAAGTGTGTTATCATTCATAAAAAAATTTAGTGCTTTATTCAAATTCTTGCATTTTGTGACTTTTGAAATTAAGTGCTTAATTACAACAACTTTGATTTCCGCTTTCAAAATTGAATTTTGCGTGAAATTGAGTCAATTTTCAAATTTCAAAATTTGCATTGCTCTTGACATTCCCTCTAAAATCATAAAATTCAAAATTTCAGTTTCCCTCTCCTTTTCAAAATTCAAATTTTGCATTTTTCGACAATCTTGATAGGGTTCAATTTTGAATTTGCAACTTTAATTTGGCCTATCTACAGATCGTAAAATCACTCAATTTTTTCAGATTAGCTCTAAAATCATCATACCTTTCATCCCTGCAAATTTCGAAAAAAGTTGCAAGGACCGTGTTGCACTCCGGGCGCCACGGTCCCGGACATTTTTTCTGAAATTTCGGGAGACTGTTGTGATTGCATTTAACAGCTTAAATCCAGAAAATTGGTTGATTTTACTGAAAATTGCTACCTCTAAATTCAAAATCTTCTCTCTCTTTCTAGTGCATGAGTTTTACAACAATAAGCCCTACTTACACTATTCCCGTTAGACGAAGCCTTAGAATTAAGTCCTTCCAAGGTTTAATTACTGAGGAGATGGAACCTAATTTGAATGGTCTTTTTAACGAGGACATGGGTAATTCCTCTAATCCTCTTAATGATGAAGAAGCTCTCCATGAGGTTTCTGTAGAACAACTTTCGAAATTGGATAACCAATTTGACGATTTTCGACAATGGATGTCTCAAGAATACCCTGATAGTCAAGCTCTTCCTTTAATTGAGGGTCTAAAACGTATGCTTCAAAGTGATAAGAATGGAATTGATATTTTGCGTGGTATTGCACACATTGTGGATTCGAATGTGATGCCTATGAAGAGTTGTGCTGAAAATTTAGGTTATACACAACCTCCTACACAAGACAATCATTCTATTCCTTTGACAACTCCTATTGCTAGTATACCTACCTTTACATCAAACATCATGGCTACCTCTATACAAGACATTCCTCCTGTGATCACCAGTCATGGGGGCAACCCTTCTTCTTCAATTAACCCTCTTCCTTCATTCAATCCGACTTCTTCATTCATTCCTTCAATGAGTGTCCCTATTATATCTCCACAAATGAACATGACGCAAGGGGGCAATTCATTTAACCATTCCATCCCTCCTTGTAGTGTTCCTCTTGTCCAATCATCTCCTATGACTAATTATCATAGGGTCCCACCACCTTACTCTCTACCTTCTTTCAATAACATAACACCTCCATCTCAATCTAACACATCCAATATGAATTCTTCGACTGAAGCGACCATTAACAATCTTGCACAAACTGTCTCTTCTTTACAGCAACAAATTGCCTCTATGAATCAATCTAAATTTAGTGTGCCCACATTTGACGTTGCGAGCCCACTTTCTCTTGACATTGTTCGAGCTATCCCTCCTAAACATGTTGAAATCCCGCATTTGGAGCTTTATAATGGTAAAGGAGATCCTCTAACACATGTTAAGACTTTTCAAACAATATGTACCGATTTTGCTTATGACCAAAGGTTGCTTGCAAAACTGTTTACTAGAACATTAAGAGACAAAGCCCTACAATGGTATTGCTTGTTGCCTTCTTATTCTATTACTTCTTTTGAACAACTTGCAAATGCTTTCATTCAACAATTTCAAAACAATATAAGTCCTAAAGTTACTTTGATTGATTTAATGCATTGTAAACAAGGTGTTAAAGAAAAAGTGACTGATTTCATTGGTAGATATAAGCATTTGTATGCTCAAATTTCTTTTCTAGTGCCTGACAATGATATTCAAAGAATCTTTATTTCTAATTTACAAAAAGATATTCGAGACAAACTTCTGTTTTCTGAGTTTACTTCTTTCCAACAGTTGTGCGCCACTCTTCACAATTATCAACTGACTGTGAGTCAAATGGAACAATCACATCCTATGGCTCCGAGTGATAAGGGTGATAGCAGTCAACAACCATTTGGGAAGTTTAAACCGAACAGAGATTCCATCAAATTCAATGAAAACATCATCAACAACAATGTGAATGCAGCATCAGGTGTGCCTCCTATTTCTAAATTTTTCAAGAAAGAAAGAAAGTATACTCCTTTGAATGAATCATTGCATAGTATTATGAATAAGTTATTGGAACAAAATGTGCTTACTCTTCCTCCTATAAGACAAATTGATCCTGCAAAGATTACTTCACCTTATTTTGATAACAAAGCTTTTTGTCAATTTCATCGTCAGCTTGGGCATGATACTGAAAAATGTTTTTCTTTAAAGGGTAAAATTCAAGATTTGATTGATAATAATACTATCTTTGTTTCTGGAGTGAATGATAAAGGCAACACATCTGTAGCTCCTCCTAATCAAAATCTTCAGATTTTCACTGATCCATTGCCTTCTCATACCTCTAATGCGATTGAGACTAATGATTCCTCTCTCTCATCTGATGGTCTTGTGTCTATGACTCCGAATGTGATTAACTTTGTAGAGCAGCAAGAAATCCCTGAAGAACCTTCCATCACATTTGATTCTAGCGAAACCATTAGGGCACCTAATGGTCCTTTATACATAGTTGCAAAAGTCAAGAATACACCTTGCCGTGGAGTGCTTATTGATCCTTCATGCATGATTAATGTTATTACTGAAGAATTTCTTTTTACTTTGCAATTGAATCAAGTGATATATGACAAAACAGATGTGATTATGAAATTATTTGATGCATTTTCTTCTCCTGCAATTGGTTCTATTACATTGCCTATTGAAGTCCATAACAAATCCCTTGATGTGAACTTTGCTATTATTCCATCTTCCGAACAATTTCGTGTGAAGCTTGGCTATCCTTGGCTATCTTCCATGAAAGCTATTGCTTCTCCTATTCACAAGTGTTTGAAATTTCCCCATAATGGTGAAGTTGTTACTGTCAATCATAGTCTCTTTAAACCACCTGAAAGAACCTCTAGTGTTCCTCTTGATTACTTTTGGCCTAAACAATTCCAATCTCTTCCTCCACGAAGTGATCATCTTTTCAAATCTTATCAAAAGTGGAAAACAGATATGATCTTATCTCTAAGTGAACCTAGAACACCTAAACTTGACATCCTATCATTCTTGAGAAGGAAGTTCTTCCTTTGAAAGATAAAACTAATGTCTTTCCTCAAGAATAATCTCAACCCATCCCTATGGATGTGACTATGTCTATACCTAATAAACTTCCTAAGAGTAGACCTATACCTCCTCGTCATGATGGACTTGGTCTTCTCCCTAAACCAAAAATTCCTCCTTTATATGGAGTAGTTCCTCCTCCTTCTTTTTATAGAGAGAAGAGACCTTCTTCTCCTATTATCCAGCCTAAGAGACCACAACCTAAACACCCAAGTGCTAAGGATGAGAACATTCCTCCTCCTCAGTCTTCTCCACTTCCTACTAAGACTAGACGAAATCGTTCTGCACGTGAACGCTGACGAAAGCGTCGTCTTAGAGCTCAGGCAGCTGCTTCTCAAACTTTGCAATCTCCACAAACTCCTTCAACAAGCATTATTCCATTTTCTCCTCAGCTGGAAATTGAGCCGAAATCTCCTAAACATAAGATGTATGATGGTTTTGATCCGATGTGAGTTAAAGATCCTCTTTTTATAAATCTTGATGATGATATAGATGAAAATGTTATTCATGATGAAAATGTTACTCCTCTTGCTTCTGATAGTGAATATGAACTTGTTGATGTTGATAACCATTTATCTAATGAATTTTCTAAAGCACTTATCCTAGCTCCTAGACAAGAACAATGTGGCTCGGAACATGAACATAGCCCTTGTTTGGATCTTGTGATAGCTCCATCTGCTGTGTTGGATGTTCCTCCTCTAGCGTGTTCCCTGCCTTCCCGAAACATTGATCAGCAAGATCGGGGGGTAGATGGCATGCTAGACTAGTTACATTAGCATAGTAGACTCTCTCCCCCTCTCTTTTGTTACTTCTTCTATATGTTATTCTCATTCTTCTATTTGTCGTCCTTAGTGTTGTCTTCTTGAGGACGATGCAAAGCATTGAGATCTCTCGATCTCTCTCATGTTGACTCAAAAGACACATGTGTTCCCTTCTTCTAGGTGACCTTCCTTGATTGGGGAATGAAGAACAATTATGCATACATACATATGATATATATACGTGACTTATCATACAGCATACTGACCCCGAGGAAAGCGAAGTCACCTTGTGCTTTGTGTTTTGTGTCTATTATCCTTGGGTTTATCTCACACTTGGGGGCTAAATCCTTGTGATAACGTGCTCCTTTCCTTTCTCATTTCTTATGTGTATCACTACGTTAAAAAAATCACCCCCGGTGAGGCGTGTGCGATCGCTTTAACGTAGGGGGGCATACATCCCGTTCATATCTTTTCAAGATACTTGAAAATTTCTTAGCAAATTTAGCCTTGCCTTGAAAATTTTTGATATCTTTCTTGCATGACTCATAGTGAGGGAGCCTTACTACTGACAGTCATGGTTCTTCCTCGCGATCTTCCCTTTTACTTTGTCAATCGAAGTTGTAAGATCCTTAGTCCACTAGGGGCTTGGTGTATCTTGCCTCCTTGACATGGTGAAAGTCTTTCAATGTTGTTTCCTTGTACTTTACCGGAAGTATGTGCATACATACTCCCGCTAAAGTGGGGGCTAAATGTAGCGTCCTAAAATTGTGACACTTGCAATTTCGACTGCATTTCGGTCTTCACGATGGCGACGCAACACGCAACCTGAATGGAGACCCTAAAACTTGCTCACGACACTGAAAACTGCATTTTTCAAGTACCCTGGCCTGAACCTCCTTGCACCCTGATGTCCCGAGAGGTGGGACCAGAGCGCCCAGCGCCCTGGTCCCCAGGACCATGGCGCCCAGCGCGCTGGTCCCTGGGTCCTATTTTGGGCCCGGTCTCCGAAGGGGCTCGGGTCTTTTTGTTTGCAATTTGGAAATTAACTTTTCCTGGTTGGCCTAAGGTCGGGAAAATCAGTCTATCAGCCCTAAATGACAAGTATATAAACTACATTTTTCTCTCTCATTTGGCATGAAGAGGATATGTGTACAAAGCGTGGAAATTATACTCAAGCGTTCAAGCATTCTTTCAAGCAATTGATCATTTCAAGTCTCCATTCAAGGCTAAGTGTTGCATTCAAGACAAGGATTCAACCATTGAAGAGGAGATCACATACAACATATTACTACAACATACAACATACAACATCTAAACCTTCGCACATAAGGATACCAACATCCTTAGAACAAGGTATTGGTACTTGTTTTACAGTCATTTACATTTATAGCTCTTGCTCATTTCTTGGTTAATTCCAAAACCGGGGTTTGACCTAAAGGCAAACCCCCAATCCCTAACCCCCCAATCGTCTTCGCTTTTCTGTGTGTAGGTTGCAGGTACGCGGCTGAAATTGAAGATCTGGAATCCTTGTGCAGAGACGAACAGATCCCCCTTCGTTTCGCGGATTTTTCGGAGGACCGTGGCGCCGGGCACCATCGTCCCGACAACTTTTGCTCAAATTTGCAGGACAGCGCCGTATCGACATTTTACTGCTAATTCCAGGTCCGCAGCTTCATCCTATAACCTGAACTCAGTTTATAAGCGAATCTTTATGACTTTCTATGCATGCTTAGCTTAATTTCCTTAACAACATTCTTTACAAAAGAGGGTAGCCTTGCTTTCCTAACCCTTGAAATTCATTTAGCATCCAATCTTGCATTGCGTGGGATTGGATCTTATGAGTTTCAACCCCTCTTTTGAATGTAAAGTCTCTCCCCTAAGTGAAACACCATCGAATCCTAGCGAACCTCCCTTCTCTCTCCTCAGAGTCGGAAGAGGGGAGAACAACTAGGGTTCGATCGCAATTTTTCCGCTTTACACAATTTATAGACTTTGTTAGAGTCTTTTTACCCTGTTAAAGGTTTCTCTTACAACTCAAAATATTAAAATAAAATCTTTACAAATATCTGCAACTTTACATCTGAAATGTTATAGCAGATTCTATGTGCTCAATATAATATTACCTTGCTCATAGCATACCTCGGTAATTGATAAATCAACTTGGTAAACTCTTCTATTTACTTTGTCCCTTAACTGTTCTCTGAAATCTTTCTTGGTGACTTTTGAATATTTCTGACAATCATAACAGTTGCAACACATTGTGCTTTCTCATGATATTGCTTTTCAACTTATCTATCACACATGTCTCATACTCTCTTTCTCATCTCTGATCCTTGAATCATTCTACATATAAATAGATCTCTTAGGACGGTGATCCTATTCATGCATCGATCTTACAAACAAGATTCATTGAATGAATAACTATACAAAATATTTCATTGGATAGATGACCTCAAGATCATACAAAATCTTTAAGGTGCAATTTCCTATGTTTTAACGGTTCTTTGTTCCTTGATCTTGTAACATGTTTCCACACATGTGTCCAGGTTCAATGAATCTGGTAACACATTTTCACTCGGTGTGTGTTCACTCGGTATATCATTTTTGTTGCTTGGTAGACATAGAGTGTTACTCGGTAGACAGCTAGATGTATACTAGACTCTGTGACTTCTATAACCGACTGCTTTAGTGCTTACCGACTGAATGTTCCGATAGTATTAACCGACTAGAGCAACTAATGACAACTTAGTAAATAGTAACAATCTCCCCTTTTTACATAAGTTTTGAAATGTTTGACAAAACTCCTTTCAAAGTCATAACTCAAAATCTATATACTTATAAAATTTGACTAAATTGACAGTATATACATTAGTCAATAAATAGTATACTCAGATATACTCCCCTTATCAATATACTGTACATAATTCTGATTTTGCATGCTCGATAATTAATGTTCTGTGTTTACTGCACTTGTTCTTTTCTCTTTGATCACTGCTTGGTGTACTCCCCCTTTGATACTTTGATACTATACTCCCCCTTTTTGACAAACATCAAAACTAGTTACCATTCGATGGAGGCAACTGGTCAAAAATGGATTTATACTTTGTCCTTGCATCGGTGAGAGCGGTAGAGAGGGCATCCTTGACACTATCCATGAGTGAATTCTAAGTTGTAATGTCAGCTAGGAGTGAGATCAGACCATCTAGTGTGCTTCCCTCTGGTTGAGTGGATAAATGAGTGGCTCAGTTGATCTACTCTTGAACAGATGAAAGATGAGGAATGAATAATGTCTGAAGAGTCATTATATCCATCATGATCTTGTGCTCTTCATTTCAAAGTTCCAACTGTTGAGCCATAAGAGTTTGCAATTTGGTGTAGAAATTCTGAATAGAATTTGGCTCGGTAGTCAATGTATTGGAGAGATTGATGATCTCTTGTTCTATGACTTCGGTTTTATTTTTGATATCCTTAATGAATAAAGAGAATGTACAGAGTTTCTAAAATAAATAAAGAATGTGCTTGAGTTGAGGGGACAACTCAACAATAAATTTGACTAGTTTGACTTTGCCGATAGCAATCGCTTTCTGTACCTCTTCAATCATTTTTGCAGTGAGCTCTTTGTCTTTTAGCTTGCTGAGGTATTCAAATGGGTCTACTCCTGATGCTTCTAATTGAGTGAGGTGTTCATCCAGTTGCATATGGATGGCAACATCTTTATTCACGGTAGCTTCAGGTAGCATGTCTGACAATAATGTCTTAACCTTCTGAAGTACAGGGTTCTTTTTTTGAATAGCCATATGTCTTTCCTGTTCAACTTTGGCTTTGCATAGCTCTCCGAATTCAATGAGTGCTTGCCCTTTCAGTTTAGAAATGTCAACATTTGGCAACATAATGGGCTTAGACAGATCTATCTTGAAACTATGTTTCTTCATTTTCTTGTCTCGAGATGATGAGGCTTTCATCGGTTGAACTAGTACAATGGCTTTGGAGGCTTCATCATCCTTGGTAGGTTGCTTGGTAGAGGCAACACTTTTGTCGGTTCCTGTAGCCTCTGTTGTGTCCTTTGGTGCTTTTGTGCTTGGGGTCTCGGTAGCAACAGTTTCTGTGCTTGCAGGTGCTTGAGAAGTCTGTTCCCCAGTGGTCTGAGAAGTAGATTCTCCTTTGGTAGACTGTTGACCCCCTTTCCCTTGATTAGTATCCTTAGGATGCTTGGTTGGGACTTGTTGAGTGACCGGAGGATATGACTTGACTTGTTCCAAAACTGATTCATTGGATACCAGTTTGGCATAGGCATTGCCTTCTATCATTTCTTGTCCCTGATCCTCAGTAATCATGACATCCTCATCTAATTGAATAGTTTCAGCAGGATCTTGTTCAGTGAGGTCAACTATTTCAACTTCACTTTGAGGTTCAACATGAGGTTCATCATTCTTGAGTCGGAATATTTCTTGCCATTTTTCCTTAGTTTCATTCTCGACTTCAAGATAAAGACCGTTCATCATTTTCAATGCTCTCTACTTTACTTGGAAGTTTGTCTATGAGGTCTTTAAATGTTCTTTAATGTCATCTACCGACATGTCTGGAAAGAGATGTACCAAAACTCTTTCTCTAACCTGTTTCTGCGAGTCCATAGCATATTGCCACCTTGTGTCAATATGTGAATACAATGTTTTAGGAAGGAAATCAGTCACTTCCAATGGGACTATTCAAAATTTAAGTAGTGTACATACTACTGCTTCTTCTATTTGCCTCTTTTCATCTTCATTTCTAGAATCATATTTCAAGTATCTAAAAGCTCCAAATCCACCATATTGTTTCAGGTTAGCACAGAAATTATCAACGCTATGTACATCTTCCTTTTGTCTCTTAACAATATGAAATTTGCTTGCGTCTTCAAATTTTGTGTCACTTGACTCTTTGCTCAAAATGAGTCTCCAAGGCGTTTTCTTACAAGTCCTTGTGACCTTAGGCATTGCGACATTTTTCTGCTTCTTACTTGGTGACACTGCAGATGATCTAGTATTAGGTCACTTTGCTAGAGGAGTCGGTGATACCTATGATGAGTCTTGTTTCTTCCTTTTCAAAATTTTTCCTTTTGGCAACTCGGTGCTCAAAGTAATAGCAGCTTCACGAGCTTCAAATTCTTCCTCAATTGCAAGTAGTTCACTCTTGACATGAGTGGAGGAAGAATCTTCTCCTAATTTCTCAGTTAACACTTTAATCATTTTAGTTGCTTTCCTTGTCGCCTTAAGTACTACAATGCTCATCTTAACTTTTCCTTTAACCTCTTCATAGGTTTTGTACCTGATTTCTGTAGCATGCCTTGGAAGTGCAAGAAAGGCATCTATTTGTTGTTGTGAAATGTCAAAATCAATCTCATAACCCATAGGTGGCAAAGATTGAGTTCTCGGTTCCACCGCATTGACATAGCAGTAGTCGGTGTCTACTTCAAAGCATATATCATCCTTGTATTTCTCCACTAACTTGGGTGGAATCCTATACCCGTTATGCATCCTTTCCTGAAACTTGCTAAAATAATCATCCATAATTTCATTGAAGTTATCACCTAGTTGTTTGATGAAGTCATTGATTTGATGGGTGATTGGTCGGTGTAGCTCCCAAACTACATTACCAATAGATGGAAAGAATTTCTGAAAATAGAAAAACATGCATACCAAGAGTGATCCAAACTTCAGTGTGTTAGCCGAGTTGTTCTTCTTCGGCTTCCTTATGGTGTTTAGGTTTTCAAACAAATTCTTCAACAACACTTCACAAAGATCAATCTTCATTCCCTTCTTCACAATTTTATATGCTAAATCAATAGTTTCAAATGGTACATTGTTTTCCCTTGCCAATTGAAAGAAACAATAACCTATTAGTCTAATGGAAAACTTCAGCTCTGCATCTATGACATTATTCAGTTTTAGACCTCTGCAATCGGATTCAACTCCAGTTAAAGTGATCAATTCCTTTTGTGAAATCATTTTTTGAGCTCGGGCATGGTCATAAATAGGGTATCCGGTTATCAAGTGAATGATTTCCTTGGTGATTTTGAATGGTTACTCCTCTAACCACATGAAATCATCATGAACTCTGCTCAGAACAAACTTGACCCATTGGGGTTTGAAGACACGGGGATAGGTTAGGGCTTCGGTCAATCCCTTGACTTTAATGTGTTCAAACTTGTTATCTAGTTTTCCATCGGTACACAATTCATCATATGTGTCCTTGATCTCAACATGACCTAGTTCCTCAACATGACATTTGGTGAAAAATCTAATATCCTCAACCAACAGAACCCTATCCGGAATGAGTGAAAATGTCATTTTATCATCCAGTTCAGATTCTACTTTGGGAGGTAGGGAATATTTCAATGAGGGCTTCTCAATGGTTTCAACAACAGTGGGTTTCTGAATCTTTGGAGCCATTACAAACTCAGGATATCTACTAACGAAAAAGGCTTAGGGTTTGAAACTTAACCAACAAACGCTTTCACTTAGTAAATATAAAACAGATAATCACACTGATATTTCCTAGTTAGCTAGCTCTTAGAAATGCTTGAGATCGATGTGTAAATACCTTGAAATTCGCTTGGGAGGTGTTTGATCGCCTTTGAATCACTTAGCTCGGCTCTCTGAAAACTTGGTAAGTGTGAAATGACTGTGCAAAGTGCTTTAAGTACACATTTTACCTTGTCAGGCTCCGTGCGATTAGGTAAAAAAACATTAAATGCACTTGGTTCCACTAAACCAATTTACCTTTCTTTTTGTGCTTTTACCGAGTAGCCAAACTTCTTGTATTTACCGACTAGACAGGCTTCCTGCATTCACCGACTTGACTAGTGCTCCAAAAGACTTGATAGAATTTCAAAGTTGCTAATGCATCTTAGCTATGCATATTTTGAATTAAGTACATGATAAAATAGGAACTGTTTAAGATTTAACCTTGAGAGAATGCAGTCCCTTCATACCTTTACCGATTAATTTGGAATAGATGCACCTAACTCGATAGGTAAGGTACTTTCTTCATTTGACATAATTTCCTTCTTTTTCCAAATCCTTTGGAATTTGCTTTTTATTTCTTCAATATCTCCTCCGAGTTGATCTCTGCAATCTCCAGCCAAGTGTCCAACTTTGTGACAATGAAAACATGCCATACCAGGATTTCTCCATGATCTTTGGTTGTTCATTCCAAACCTTATAAAGCATTTGGCACTTATATGTCCATATCTTCCACAACATTCACACCATATCCTTGTATTGTAATCCCATGGTATTGCAACATATTGTCAGTTAGGATCTGTGTGAGTTCGATAGCTTCCAGTATTTGCTTGGTGTGCAGACCACATATAGTTCTTTTGCTTAAACCAACACTTCTCGGTACTATGTCCATATCTATTGCAGTTTTTGCAAAACCCCTTGAATTTTGCCTTCTGATAATTGCTAACGGACTTTGTCCTACATTGATTAGATGTGTGACCATACTTATTGCAATTATAACAATAACCATCAGACCTAGTGACATTCGATTGCTTACCTTTTTTGATTTGGCACATGTTGGCAGTATGACCTTGATTTCCACAGTAATTGCAAATAAGTTTCTTTCCTTTGATGTTCTTCTTGTTTCCAGCTTGCTTTGATGATTCTCCTCTCTGGGTGATGAAGATTCCTTTCTCGGTAGAGTTCTTTCTGTTGTAACCGAGTCCTACATCTTTGTTGGGTCTTCTTATATTCAGTTGCTCATCCAACATCCTTGATGCTTCATAACTTTTCATCGGTGATTCTTTGGCTTTCTTCTCTGCTTCAAGTTCATCAGTCAATCTTGATAATTCAAGTTTCAATGCTTGATTCTCATTATCCTTCATATTTGCTTCATGATGTGCATAACCCAATTGATCAGACATATTGTGTTGAATTCCAGTCATCCTTGTGATTTCATCATTCTTTTCAATCACTAATACTTCAAGTTGATGTTTTTCTCTTTCTGTATCTCTTATCTTATCCTCAGTTGTTCTCAATGTATCTAGATTTTCAGTCATCTGTGTGTTAAAATGCTCATGTTCTCTTTTCATTGCTTTTAGCTGTTCAATCAGTGCTTTGTTCTTTTCTTTCAATTCTCCAATCATCTCTTCAGTCTTTTCAGATATACTATTCTTAGATGATGTCTCAATTTGTTCCACCAGCTCTTGTGATTCCTATAGATCATCAGATAACCTTCTTCTGACTTTCAATGATTTTTGCATTTGTCTTTGCATGTCTGCAATCACTTGATTAGCATGATCCAACTCTTCTTGCAGATACACAATTCTCTGAGATTGTTTATAGCCTTCCATTGATAAGATCTTTTTCTTTAGGCTATTAAACCCTTTTCCAAGATTGAAGCTCTGATACCAATTGTTAGGCCCAATATGGAAAGCTAATGTACTGAGAGGGGAGGGGTGAATCAATACTTCAAATCCTTTCTTCAACAATAACTTTACTATTAAGCATAAACCAAAAACTGTTGTAACATAATAGAATGCTAAAACAAATAAATAACAATCATACATGATTCACTCCATAACACATATATTTTGGTTACGTAGAAACTCTTGGTTAGAGAGAAAAACTGTGGTGGGGATGGCACCCACAACTTCACTACTACAATAATAAAGGTTGCTCGATTAGAGCTACATGTTTAGCTATTTCTGATAGCTTACCTTGTTAGGAGTATCAAGACCTTTAGATCTACCTTGCTAAAGGATTTTACAACACTTAAACTAAAATGTTGCACCTGGTTAAAGGCTTTACAATTTATAGACTTTGTTAAAGTCTTTTTACCCTGTTAAAGGTTTCTCTTACAACTCAAAATATTACAATAAAATCTTTACAAATATCTACAACTTTACATCTGAAATGTTATAGCAGATTCTATGTGCTCAATATAATATTACCTTGCTCATAGCATACCTTTGTAATTGATAAATCAACTCGGTAAACCCTTCTGTTTACTCTGTCCCTTAACTGTTCTCTGAAATCTTTCTCGGTGACCTCTGAATATTTCTGACAGTCATAACAGTCACAACACATTGTGCTTTCTCATGATATTGCTTTTCAACTTATCTATCATACATGTCTTATACTCTCTTTCTCATCTCTGATCCTTGAATAATTCTGCATATAAATAGATCTCTTAGGACGGTGATCTTGTTCATGCATCGATCTTACAAACAATATTCATCGAATGAATAACTATACAAAATATTTCATTGGATAGATGACCTCAAGATCATACAAAATCTTTAAGGTGCAATTTCCTATGTGATAACAGTTCTTTGTTCCTCGATCTTGTTACACGTTTCCACACATGTGTCTAGGTTCAATGAATCTGGTAACACGTTTTCACTCGGTGTGTGTTCACTCGGTATATCATTTTTGCTGCTCGGTAGACATAGAATGTTACTCGGTAGACAACTCGGTGTATACTAGACTCTGTGACTTCTATCTTCTGTAACCGACTACTTTAGTGCTTACCAACTGAATGTTCTGGTAGTATTAACCGACTAGAGTATATAGAATGACTTTGGATATAAAACTAATGACAACTTTGTAAATAGTAACAGTAACCCCAATCTAACCTTATCTTTAGTCCTAATTGAACCCTAATTGAACCCTAACCATAACTCACACAGTGTGTTATGCACATTAACTATTTCGACTAACACAGTGTGTTATGCGCGTTAACAGTTTTGACACTTCACAAGTCAGCTCATTCTTGGGCTCCGCAAAACTGCGATTGCAACTAACACGATGTGTTATGGGCGTTCACAGTTTCACCACTTGACTAGTCAGTTCATTCTCTCACACCGTAAAACTGCGATTGCGACTAACATGGTGTGTTATGCGCGTTCATTGTTTCGACACTTCACAAGTCAGCTCATTCTCAGGCTCTGCGAAACTACGATTGTGACTAACATGATGTGTTATGGGTATTCACAGTTTCACCACTTGACTAGTTAGTTCATTCTCTTGCACCACGAAACTACGATTACGACTAACATGGTGTGTTATGCGCGTTCGCAGTTTCAACACTTCACAGGTCAGCTCATTCTTGGGCTCCACAAAATCGTGATTGCAACTAACACAATGTGTTATGGATGTTTGCAGTTTCACCACTTGACTAGTCAGTTCATTCTCTCACACCGTGAAACTGTGAATGCAACTAACACGATGTGTTATGCGCGTTCGTTGTTTCGACACTTCATGGGTCAGCTCATTCTCAGGCTCCGTGAAACTGTGATTGAGACTAACACGATGTGTTATGGGCATTCACAGTTTCGCCACTTGACTGGTCAATTCATTCTCTCGCACTGCGAAACTGCGATTGTGAATAACACGGTGTGTTATGCGCATTCGTAGTTTCAACACTTCACAGGTCAGCTCATTCTTAGGCTCTGCGAAACTGCGATTAATTATGTTGACAGGCTTAAATTAATTAAATATTGATTTAATTAATGTTAGGTGTTTACAATTAGTTTTGTTTCTCATTCTCCTATCTTTGAATATCATTCATGAAACTTAAAATAATAAACTAATCTCAATGCGAATTTTCCTGCGTTTGGTACATCAAATCGCGCCATGTTAGTCTTTTCTCTAACAAACATACGATTTTTTGGAGCTCGCGCCCTCTTTTTCCTGTTAGGATGTCGTCCAAACGTGGTTTCTTCATTCACTTGCTTTTAATGTGCGTGTTATGCATAATAAACTATCAGTAGCCACGAAGCCAGTCATCCTTCGGCATGTCCACATAATTTCACGTGGGCCCCAAGGAATGACAACGAACTCCATAGGCAACTCCATGTCACATACTATGGGTCCAGGCACCGCGACAAGTTGGCATGGTATGCATGTCTTGAAAATCTATGTCGATGCATGTCGTTGGTACGACAAGTCCCTTTTGGAGCCAGAATAAAAGCGTACCTTTATTGTTTTGGAATGGAGAGTTTCCTTGGATTCCAATATTGTGATGGTGGAATTTATATATTCATCTAATTTTGTTTTATATTTTGAAGAGAGTATTTTTTGTATTTTGAAATATTGGTAGAAACGAAAGGAAAGGATCTTTTATAGTTTGCGATGTCAACAATCTATATATGGGTCTACACAAGGCTTACAACAATATGAGACTACCTCCTACTCCTTGTGGGAGGCATCTAACTGGGCTACAAACAAGGCATACATACCTTAACCCCTTTGGGATTTGAGATTGTGACCTCTCAGAGCACAAGTTCTCCACCACTAGGTAGACAACATAGTTTTGTTTAAAATTTAATCTTTTAGTTTACGTCACTTTCTTATTTGTTATGTATTTTCTTAAATATCTATATTTTCTCATCCACATGCATGTTCATATTAATACATTCATTTTATTCATGTATTTCTTATATATACATGGATATATTTTCATATACCTTGTTATCACTGTTTTAAAATTGGGTTCTTCTTTCCCCATAATTGGCTATGGTACCTTGAAAATATTTGAATAGGGTGTGGTCCCAAGTGCTTCAGCTTTGTTCTAAACCTAGAGGGTTTAAGGGTTATTCAAGTTTTAGACTTTATCTTTTGTGTTAGATCCCCTGGTTTCTATTCTGTCGTTACTTTATTCCACTTAGATCATGGGTCGCGGGGTCGTAGGAAGTGTCCCCCCTTGCTATTTACCTAGGCGGTTATGTTGATTATTTGAAAAAATTTCGCCTTGCATTATTTCCTTCTAAAGTGTCGGGCCCAGTAAACGCCGATCAACTTGAGGAAAGATCCGACGGTCGGCGCTATTTCGCAAGGGTTAAGTGCTCACCCTTTAAAGCCGCGAAATAGCGAGAATGAATATCAACCGTCCATGTGTCATGCGGAGGAAGTAAAGCATGTGGCCGTCAAAGAAGGTAGCCCCCCCCCCCCCAATGGTTTTCTTCTGGCATATTAGAAGGCAGCACGTGGCACAAGTCGCCACAGTCAGCGGGTTAGGATTAAAGGTTCAAAAGTGGGCCCCAAAGATGAGTCAGCTCACAGGTGGAGATGACCTGGCACAGACAGCTCTTACAATCTATTGAGACCCCGTGGCTCCTCCCAGCAAATGACAGAATGACAAGTCAGCTCCGAAAGTGACAAGGTGAGCCAGGTGTCCATGACGTGTCCGCGGGCCCACCTCTTCTGGGAGCTTTTAACAGGGTTTAAATACTGAGCAAGTTGAGATATGATCTAACGGCTAGCGCTATTTCGCAAGGGTAAGATGCCCACTTCTTAAGGCCACGAAATAGCGAGAGTTAACCAGGACCATCCACGTGTCTTGATGACACGTGGTCTAAAAAGAAACTGTGGGTCCATATGGTTCCTGCTTGACAAGTAAAAAATGACAAGTCAGCTCTGAAAGTGATGAGGCGCCAGGTGTCCACGACATGTCCGTGGGCCCACCATCTCTGAGAGCCTTCTCAAGGGGTTAAATACCGATCGACTGCAGAGATGATCTGACGGTCGGCGCTATTTCGCAAGGGTTAAGTGCTCACTCTTTAAGGCCGCGAAATAGCGAGAATGAATATCAGTCGTCCACGTGTCTTGATGATGACATGGCAAAAAGGGAAAAACATGGGCCCGCCACAGTATAAAGGGATACATTCGACCAGTATCAAAATAGAATGCGAAGGGATTTTCTAAGCCAATGGTCGGATGCCGCGTGGTATTACGTAGCCAATAGAAAGACGGGACCCAGACTAAAGACAACGCCGTCAAAATGAAATTAATAGCGAGACACTTGTAGGAAGGCTGCGACCCGTTGGAGCTAAAATATGAATTCTCGTATGAATTCGATTTTGAAGGGACGGCCGAAGCATGCGGAATCAATGTTATAGTTAAGGCCCAGAGTACAAGCATTCGATTTCCTAACAACCAAGTATAGATATCTTTTAAAAGGATTTTGCAGAAGAGTAACGCAGAGTTATCTTTTGCAAATACAGAGAAGGTGAATCAGTTGCAGAGCGAATTCCTTCAAGCAAGCATCAGGTTCTTTCTTATTTTGCAGCTATTATTGTGTGTTGTAATAAGTGGAATTATTCTCGTGTTACAGGGGTGTTTAAGAAGTGATATTCATCTTGTTGCATTTCAAATGGCTCCTAAAAGGGAATTTTCTGGTAAGGTTGATTATTTAGAAAGAAGTGTATGTGATGACTTTTTAGAACAGTTGACGCTGTCAACTAACTAGGCATCTAAGGTCAAAGAGTTAGTACCCAGGGCTCCCCGTCTGAAGATTGGAGAAGGATTATATGACAAGGGTAATTGGTTAAGAGACCCACAGGTTGGACTGTCTGGGTTGGGGTTATTTAGAGTCGGATTTGGGATGAGGAATTCTCCTGCTCCTCAAAATAGCATTTGGGAACTAGATGTTGGGAAATTAGTAGTCCCAGGAGTATTCATGGATACAGACTTGCTAACCCAGATGGCATTGAACTATGATTCAGTTACAAGGTGCATCCGGGATGTAAATGGGAAAACCCTCATGGAGATCAATGCAGAAGAATTGAGAACAACGTTTGGGCTCAGTGAGTTTACAAACTTCTTGGAACCCATAAACTTCACACAATTAGCCCAAGTGTATAGTGCACAGAGGAGTCATCTTAGGAATGGGCCTCTTAAAGAAATTTTTCTGAAAATAGGAGGGTTAGTAGTTGTAGGGCCCAACACACAAGATCCTTTTTCATTGAGTATGTTTACCTTGAGGGTGAAAGGGATGTATTGGGCACTTTGCCAAGTTCTAGGAGAGGATGCTGAATCAAATATGCCAAACCATTATTTGTTAATGATTGTTCAAATTTTGAATCCCTCTCTTGCTATTACATTTGATTATGCTTCTTATATTGCCAATGTTATCCATGGAGGGTTGATAGGGATAAAGAATGGAAAGGTGGATAGGCCATTTGGGTGGTATTCACTCTTGATGCACCTCTTTCTCTTCAAAGGTGGTGATTATTTCGCCAGTGGAATGGACCTGGTAAAAGAAAAGGAGGGAGAGAAGATGCCAGTACAACTATGGAGTACTGCGTTGTCATGGGACAGAGAGGATGCTAGTTTTCTAAAATTCGATAAATATTTTGCATCCAAAATAAGGACTCTCCTTTGCTCTGACAACCCAAGAGTCCCCAAGGTTCTTCTGGAGTTCTTAAGACCAAAAGAATTCGCAGAGAATATCAAGATAGTTCATAACTGGGGTGATATGTACTTATATCCAGTCTCCACAGTTTTCAGAGTCTTTGGTTTCAGAGGCACCCCATTTTTGTTACCATACCAGGTCCCCCTCAAAGTGGGAATAGCTGAGATTCTTAGACAAATTGGTGGCCTACAAGAGGCAGAGCTAACAGGCAGAGGTAAAGGGACTATTTTCCCTGCAGCTACAATAGCCCACCAATTTGTAATCACCAAAGGAGGCTGGAATTGTTTTGAGGATTTCCTCAAACCCTACCATTTGTCCACTGAAGTGTCTAGATGTGCTGATCCAGAGGACTTCTACAATGGTGTGTTCCGGAAGAAGGTAGCATGCAGAGGTAGGCCTCATCAATTCCACTTTCCTGAAGACCTCATTAGGAATGAATTTGATTTAGATGAACAGGAGTTGAGGAAGGAAAAGTGGGTGGCTTACAAGAAGGCCCTAGATTTTGTGCATCAATTTGATGCTAGCTATGACCATTGTCTAGCTTCTTCCCATTGGAAGAGAAGATAAATTTTTTGATTATTTGCTTTGAGGATGTGATGCAAACAATAAAGGAGAAGAGGGAAGCTGTAATTAAGAATAACCCTGAAAAAGCAAGAATGATTTTAGGAAAATCAGCTTCCACTAAAGCAATCCCTCCTGGTGATTATACCCTGCATAAGAAAGCAGGTTACAGTGTGTTGGTGTCTACAACAGGGGAACCCTCTTCATCCAAAGGAAAGAGGAAGGTACAAGATGTCATTGACACCCAGGACAGCCCAAAGAAGCAGAGGGTGGGGAAGGAAGTGCAATCAGATACACCCCTATATTCCCCATCCCAATCCCCTCTCCATATAGAAGATGAGCAAGCCGCAACTGAATACCTCTCTCAGTTGGGCAGCTTAGGGGAGATTGCATATACCTATGATGAAGTGGAAGAAGGGATGCCAGAAGAGCCCACTGAAGCACAGATGGATATCACTTCAACTGAACTTAAAGGCCAGGAGTGGGATCCTGAGATAAAGAAGGCCACTAGTGCCTTTTTAGCCGATGATAGCTTTGTTACATCTGAAGCATTCATGCAATTTATCTGGAAGCAACAAATAGATAAATATAATGCTAGATGTGAAGCAAGAAAGACAGAGCAGCCTAATAAAGATCCAGCCTCAGTGGAGGAAGAAATAAAACAGGAGATGATGGAAGAATTCAAAACCATCACTCCTGAACAGGGAAGGGATCTAGTAGCACAAGCTGGAGTGCTCATTCTACCAGAGTGGAATATTGCTGATGCTCTGGTGCTGGATGCAGTAAGAAAAGAGACCAAACCCATGGAAGGGGTTACATTCAGTAAGGACAATGCTGCACTAGTCATGTGGTCCCTTAAAAGAAATGAGGACAAGAAAGGTAAAGACACCTCAGGGACAAGTCACATTGGTGGACTGATGATTAAAAGAGTAGAGAGTACAGGAGTAGTAGAGGCTGCTAGCACTGTGTTAGAGACTACCAAATTCAGTGTTGCAGTGGCTAAAAAGGAAGCCAAAGAAAAGGAGGCCCTTCAGCTTAAATAGGAAACAGTTCTGAAGGCTTATGATAGTGCTAAGGAGGAGATAAGAGGCAAAGATAGCATTATTGCCAAATTGCAGAGCCAGCTGGTAGGACAATGCCAACAAGGTGAATCTTCAACATTAATGATCGCCTCTTCTCCTGCAAGACCTCCACCTACTAGCCCCATCATTGAGCTCCCACCATCTCCTGCACCTTCCAGCTCTCAAATGATTGAGATAACTCCCCAAGAATTGGAGAACCTAAAGCAGACTCAGGCCTATTATGCAGGGAAGTATGAGGAGAAAATAAAAGCCACAATCTCCAGTTTTGCAGACACTATAAATGCCTCACTGCTTCACAATACTGTAGGAAAGGTCATGGAGATATGGAATGAATTAAGGAGAGATAAGGCCATTTTGACACCCATTTTTGACAGATGGAGGCCTAGGGAGCAAGATTTAGAGTTCATGTGTGTTTCCTGTGATGAAGCAAGGGCCAATCCCATTATAAAATCTACCTCTGATGTTGCTAAAGTTTTGATGCAATTGGCTGCAGATGTAGACAATGTGGACAGGAAGGTCAATTTATGCAAGAAGGAATACACTGATCAGGTTTTTGAATTGCTCCCAGGAATTTTTGCCAATCCAGATCAGCTGAAAGATAAGCAGATATGGCTCAAAGAGATAGAAGCCAAGTTGTCAGCAAGGGTCAAGGGAATCATTGATCTGGATGATACCTCTTTCTTTGTTATAACCATACGGGAAATAGAAAGAATTAAATCACACTATAGCTTTCTTAACTCAGAAGTCAACAAACTGAGGAATTCTTGGAAAAGGTTGACTAAAGTTAAAAATGATGTGATTAGTTTTGCATGGCCGACAGAGGAGACATATAGTGAGTGGGGAGTTAAATATTCCACTCGCGATCTGGAGCAGTTGGAGAGCGTCCCTGAAGAGCCAGAAGAGGTTGCAACTGAACAACCTATTGAACAGACTGCTGGGGAAGCTGAAAAGAGCGCATAACTACTTTACGCAAAAATTGTAACCTCTTCAATTTTTGAAATAATTGTAACAAACTTTCCTCAAGAAGTCCGAAGCTTTGTGCATCCATATTGTTATAAATGGATACCAGGACTAGAGGGAAGGGGATCACAAAATTTTGTAAGAAAACGCTGCAGAAATATTATCTGAGCTTTTCCAAAGTTTAATGGAGAATCAGACTTTTTGTAAAATCTTTTCAAATGAATATCAATATACAGGCCGTCAGTTTTGAGTAAAACTTTGTGTCGTCTTCAAGTTTATTCACAAATTTATTTACTGTTTTCATTCTGAACAATCAAGGATTTTTCTGTTTGAATGGAATTGCAAAGCAATCTCAGTATGAGTGTTTTTAGCTTTTCTCTTTAGGAGGGAAATTAAATATGCATGATCACTCTTACCAGTAAATTATTTGGGAGAAACTTTGAATTTTGAGGACCATAGTTTAGTTTGAAGTGATTGAATTTTTGTAGGTGTTAGGCATTTGCAAGGATTAATGGAAACCAAGCTGATGGGAAGTATAAAGATATTTTGTTTCAGGAGTTTTATTTGAGTTTGAGTGACTCTGTAGCCTTGGATAAAGAACTGGTATTAATCGAAGCTGTTTATTGCATGCTTTGTTGATCGAATATGCTGAAGTTGAGTATTGTTTCATTCTTTGTTTTCAGTTGTTTTCAAGGTGAATAAATCCACTGGTTTTCTGGACTAGTTTGCTGTGGGTTTGTTGCTTAAAAGTGTGAAGTTAATTCACAAAGGGTATACCCACCTGGGCTCAAAGAAAAGCCCGAAGTGTAGAAGGTCTAACCAAACCTTGTCATATGTTGTCTCTAAAATTTCTTTATCCTTGATGTCCTCTCGACACCCATTTTAGATTGTATTATTTTAAGGGCATTGAAGGGGAATCAGATTTTGAGAACAACATACCTAATGTCCACATTAATTTAGCCTTTTTCCTGTCTTGGTCATTTCTACAAACATAGACTTGACTCTTTCAAGCTTAAAATTTAAAATTCAAATTTAGGCTAGCTCCCACCAATATTTTCCCTACAAGGAGCTAATTACATAAATTTGTGGCATGATCTGATGTTATGGCCTTATATTGCAATACATTCATTTTTGGACACATTTGTTACTAACAAGACCTCTTGTATGGTGAGGAGTTGAACATTTGGAGTTGGCACACTAAAAGAAATATAGATCTACATGTTTTTTCTAGAGGCATGTGCATAACTAATGCAATTTTTTTTCAATGATTTCCTCTAACTTTTTTTATGAGTTGACCGAGCAAAACATGTCCCAAGGATTTATAAAATATTGTCAATCCTTGATAATTAAAAATGGTTAAAGAAACAATAGAGGTGAAAAAGGTGAAGCAAAAAGAAATAAAGACATTTTGAGCAAAGAGTGCCTCCAAGGCAACTAATGTAGGTGAAATATATAGTAGTAATGGCTTTTCCTAAATAGCTATTATAAGGACTAAAGGAGATGCATGATATTCTTTAATGTTCTCAAAAGCTTGTTGACAAGAGTTATCCCAAGGGAAGACACTATTTTTGTTCAATGTGTGTGAAAATAGCTAACATGTGTTTGCTAACTAGGCAATGAATCTCTTGATGCCTTATAATTTTCTCAAAATTGTATGCAGTTGTGTAAGATTTTGTGGAGGTGGCATCTCTATGATGGCTTTTACTTTGGCTAGGTCAATCTTGATGCCTCATCCAGAGACATCAAGTCTTAGAAGTTTTTTAGACGTGACACCAAAGACACACTTCTTAGTATTAAGTTGTAACCTATAATCACTCAAGCATTCAAATAATCACTCAAAAAATTGTGGATGCTCTTCTCTTGTTTTTGACTTGGCTAACATGTCATCTACATGGTCTTCTAGGATTTTATGTAACATGTCATGGAATATAACTATCATTGCTCTTTGATAGGTGGCCCCAACATTTTTAAGCCCAAACGGAATGACCTAATAATAGAAAGTGCCCAAGGAGTAGTAAACATTGTTTTATGCTAATCTTCAAAGTTGATTCAAATTCTTATTATATCCTAAAAGTTGTCCATAAGGGATAAGATTTCATGACCTACTATAAGGTTGAAACAATAATGTCTATATTTGGTACTGGAAAATCATCCTTAGGAAAAGTCTTGTTTATGTCCCTAAAGTATGTATATACTCTAATTCTTTTAAGTTTCTTGCTAAGGGGAACTATGTTAGAGATCCATTATGGATAATCAATAGATCGTATGAAGCCAATTTCTAACAATTTATTGAGTTTCTCTTTGACTAGAAGAGCCACCTACAAGTGTATCTTATGAAGCTTTTGCTTGACTAGTTTAGCATTTGGGTGCACAAGTGCTAGACTAAATGATATACGACAAATGCAAGGTCTAGACCTAGCATGTCTACATAAGACCAAGCAAAGTTTTGGAGAACCTTCTTGAGAATTTTATAGTGTTTCCCTTTTCCTTTGTTGACATACTAGTTGCAATTAAAGTATTTTTAGGATTGGTATCAATTTTGAGATTGACTTATTCTAATTTTTCTATTAGGACTATTGACTAGATTTTCTACTTTAGAGATTTCAATGAAAGGCCAAGCTCCTTGTTTAGTGATGCCTCAAAAAGGTTTTCGTTAGTAAACATGTCATTTATTATTATTTTTCTTTTTCATCTGATCTAGCGCTTTAAAGAGGTTTTCATTAAGAGATTTCAATTTTTTATTTTTCCATCTTTTTGAATTTTTTGGACTAAGAAACTCAACATGTCCCCTAAAATAAGTTGTTGGATCTAATTCTATATCAAAACCTTTTTTGTGGACAATGATTAAAAAATCGCCACAAAGTCCCATGAACTTAAACATACCTTCGTTATTTTGTAATATGTCTAAAGACATAGGATCTTGTTAGTCCTAAGAAATGAGGTCTAGATAAACAAGTGAAAGATTAATGGTAGGTGCAAGAGTGCATATGCTTAGCTCATTGGAGAGGGTCACAAAACATATAAAGGATTCTTCAAGATCTTTTTCCTCAACACATTTGTCAACAAGAGAGTCTCCTACCACAATATCACAGGCACTGTTGGTGTCATAGGACTCTTCCACTAGAGGCATATATCCTAAAACAAATATATGATAATTGACCTTGAAAGTGATTGGTTCAAGAAAACCTTATTTTTTACACATTTTTAAAGTTATGAGATATATATCAAGTAAACTAATCGTGGTGCAATTGGGTGAACTCACAATACTGGTTCCCACTTTTTGACCAACTTTGACACTTAGATGAACATTTTGAAAAAATCTTCACTTTCCGACACCTATAACTTTTAAGCCGTTAAGAATTTGAAGATGATGTAAACTAGTGATTTGTAACATCTTGTTTGTAGATTCTAAATATATTTTTTTCATTTTTTTTTTAATAAAATTTTATTGATTTTTTCATCTCCCTAAAAAAGTAGTTTTTTTACAACAAACAACATTTTTTAAGAGTGATGTGAATCCTGAAATGCATAAATTTTTTTCTATAAATGATAAAAACTTAATTCTTTTGAATTTTGGTTTGTAACATCAATACCTAGGGCATGTAGTTGGTTTGATAGTGATATGTTGTATATTTTTCATTTTATTAAGTTTTGGAATCCGACTAATTATCATTTAGATATAGGTGTACGTTTGAACACATAACTTGTTCTATATATATCAAAATTCGAAAAAAAAATTTAGAAAGAAGACATCAATGCCTAGTGCATAGATATTTTTTAGAATTTTTTGAATTAGTTTACTATTTTTCCCAATGCATTGAACAAAGAAGTTCATGTTCGGTGAAAACCTACATTCATAAGAAATAAAATAAAAAATATATTAATGAAATTAAATATATTAAAAATTATACTATTTGGAAAGCTTATAATAAGGACTAAATACTTAAAAAAACAAAAATTCTAAGTGAATTCATTGGACCGCCCAAAAGCTAATGTAAAATTGGTTTTTTATCAACTTTTGATAGATGCAAATGAGACTCCATTGCAAGTATGATTTAGAAGTAGAGAGGTTCTATCCAATAAATTTTGATATAAGAGCCTTTGATCTAATGGGACCTCTCAAAGCTTAAATTGTTATATTTTCTAAAAAATGTATGATTTCAGCAAAAATCAAGATGCACCAAAAAGTGGGAACCAACATTGTGAGTTCCCCCTTTTTCATCATCTCTATATAACCATTTATCTATGCTACTATTTATGATTTCATCCTCAAGAAATCCATTTTGTATAAATTTTGTCATACCATGTTGGATGATTTTGTGATCTATCTTTTCTTTATTATTATGTGGTTTACCATAAAACTTTGGAGACAAAGGTAACTAACCAACATGAAAGGCATTTTGTATCTCATGCTCCCCACAACCTTTATCTATAATACTGACCTTGACTAGGGAATTTGGGTTAGTGGATGATGTTAATGCTAAAGTAGTAGCATCAATGTATGAGGAAGATGGTAATGATGGTGGAGGCATAGCAAGATCCACACTAGGACAATGATGCGACTTAGTCTAGAAAACTTCTCATAATTTGCAATATTGGAAGGGATTAGGATATATAGGAATGGTGACTTCTACATCATTATGCAAAAAAATTGAGATGTTCATGGTCGGTGGAAGGGAGTTCCTACACAACATGGATCCATGGATGACCAAGGAGGATGTGATATGGCAACTCAAGGTCAAGAACATGCATCATTTTTTCTTCTATAATTAGGCCAACTTGAAGGGGAAGCCATATTATGCCATTAGTTTATCCCTTACCTTCATCATATGCTCTTATGATTATCTTCTTTTGGACTTTATGCTATTTTTTTAATATCCCAAATATTTTAGAATCTTGCATACACACAAATTAAAAAAAAACTCGTCATCTATAAGGACTCATTTGACCTTATATAGTTGTTGACAATTTTCTCTTATATAAATTACTTTATTTTGGGACGCACAGGGTTCGATATCCTTCATGTTAGGAAGGATTCTGAGGGACAATAAAGCTTTGTGGTCTGGTGGATAAGTGTTTTGACAATATTCTTGCCTTTGGTGTGCTCAAGGGAGATAGTACGCCGAACGTTCCTGTCAAGTTTGTCTTCAATTGTATACTCCATGTACTCTATGTATTCGACCAAGTGTGGTATAATATATAGGAAATACCTTTCTAATGAACTTTGGCTAGAATTTGATTATGTAATCAAAAAATATGTCAAAATATAATATCATGACTCTATTCTTGTATATTTGATCATGTCACATTAATTTATGCTTGTATTTTGTGTATTATGATAATTTAATAATATGGAAGTCTTTGCAATATCGTGTAACCTTGTGATGCACATTATTCTATATATTTATATACTTGTTAGGTAGACTTTACAAGATTTGTTGACTATTATTTGAATACATAAACTTAAGCTTTTATCTTGCCAACTTGTAAATAATTTGCAATAGGTCCATCAAAATCATCTTCATTTGGTATTAGAGCATTACTTTTTATTTGGGGATGATATGTCATAATATAATATCAGGACTCTATTCTTGTATATTTGAGTATGCTACATTTATTTATACTTTCATTTTGTGTATTTTGATAATTTATTAATATGGAGGTCCTTACAGTCTTGTGTAAGATTGTGATGCACATTATTCTATTTATTTATATACTTATTAGGTAGATTTTACAAGTTTTGCTGACTATTATTTGAATATACTATCTTCATTTTTTTCATGGCAACTTGTAAAAAAAATTCTATAGGGGTCAAAATCATTGCCATCATTTGGTAGTAGAGCATTGGTTGTTATTTGGGTGGTTAAAAATTTGTTGGGAGAAATTCCTAGTGTGAGTTGTAGTTGTAGACACCTAAAATTGTCATGTCTAATTAAATAAATATCTTTATTTATTTAATTACTTTAGCTCAATTCTTCTATTAATTAAATAAATCTTTATTTATTTAATTAATTCATTTATCCTCTTCTATCCTTATTTCTCATTTAAATAAATACTTTTATTTATTTAAATTATCCTTTTCCTAAATTAAATAAATACTTTTATTTATTTAATTGATCCCACTTCTTCTATTAATTAATTAAATATTTATTTATTCAATTAATTCATTAACCTTTTCTACCCATGACACATATCATTCATCTCTTAATTTCTACACTACCTACCCTCTCATTATCTTATTATTTTCTCTACCTACCCTTTAATCATAACCGACCATTTATCTTTTACACCTCTCAATCTTATCCCTCCATTTCTTATAGTGTCTTCTATATAAGGAGATGCTTCCTTCATTATCAACCCTATGCATTCTAATCAAGCATCCTAGCATTCAAACTTTCATATGCGATCAAGCCTACTTGCAACCACATTTCCGTTCTTTGTTGAGCTCTTATGCACATATAAAATCTGAGAGAAAATATATTAAGCAAGATCAATGGAGATAGGAGGAATGAAGATTCAAACCCCATTGGAGATGTGATGGTATAATCCTTGTGATTTCATTTGATTTGTATTGTCTTAGGTAATCTTCATATGTTATGGTGGATCTTTGTTGTTGTTAGGCTAGGGTTTTGTGGTTGAATTCATTTAGTCTTTCAATATTGTTGTTTGCATTTTCACCATATACATTTTGGCACGCCCGGTGGGACCCTTGTCCCTTTTGCATTTAACATCTTTTGTTGTAGATTTTGTGCTTTTGAAGTTGTAGATCTGACATTTTCGACATTTTCGCATTTGCGCACTTTCGGATTGCGTTTTTTATTTTCTGTCGCGTTTGTGACATTTGAAATCGCATCTGCATCTTCGACATTTTTTTATTTTTTTTGTAGATTACAGGGTCGCGTCTGCGAGGCCTCCAAACACGTTTGTGTCAGATCTAGGCATGTTTGCATATTTCTATAGCATTTGTGTTACTGATAACTGCGCCTGTGTTCAGTTTTTGCATTTTGGTTTTTTTGATTTGGTTTTTCATCATTCGGATTTTAGATCTAGTTTATATTGAGCTAACATTTTCAGATCTAGCTAATGAAATTGGTGCAACTTGTTTTGAAAACAAAACGCATTGTTAAAGGCCCCTATTTCACAAAGTCTTTTGGATCTAAAATTTACCTAACTTGTGTTCTTGCAGGAAGGGGTGATCATTTGAAACAATCCAAACTACTAACAAATCTTTGTTGCAGGACCTTGACAAGGATTTTCTTTTGATCTTTATTGTGTGCCTTGTTTTCATGGATTATCAAACACTTCAATTGGTGCATAAAAATTGAACCAGTGTCTTTCATGTCTTTGGCAATAAGCTCTTTTTGTTTAATCTTTAGAGGGTTTGTCTCCCCATGTGGTCATTAGGACTACTAGTGAGGAGAGAATGACCCAAGTGGTAGCGAGGAAAACCCACCTCTTCCGAACCACTAAAAACAATTGTATTCATGGTGAAAACTATGGATAACGTGTGCTGATTAGTTCATACTGACACTATGTCTCCCCATAAACCCGTTTGATTAAATTTATTTGATCATTTATAGGGTGTAACCCCTACCGGCTGGGAGCCTTCTGTATTTATAGAGTTGAAAGTGCCGCATGTATGGCCACATGAGTGGATGCCCTTACTAGCACCTTTTTGTTTTAGAAGCCAAAATCCTTCTAGTTGTTGGGTCAGGAGGTTGGACCTCTAGAGCGACCCACACACATATGGTTTTTAGTAGAGATACAAAGTTCACCACAGGAAGTTTTTGTGGGGACTGATGCTTGGTTGCCCCAAGAAGTGAGTGTCGAGGGTGGAGCCAGTGGGGTCAAGCATCTAAGTATCTGCTCTGAATAGCGTAGCCTTGGGGGAAACCCCATGTGGGATCAACAACTATTGCCCTGGCTAGCCATAAGAATTGTACTTGTTTTATTTTGAACAATCAAACATTCAAGACCAAACATCAAAACATTGTGTCTTTTGTGTCTTCAAGTGTATGCAAAACAATTTTACATCAAACAACACAATTTCTTTTGAGTCATGTTGAGTCTAAACACTTGCAAACATTGAGTCCTCATCAACATTGTATCTGTTGGCATATGTGCAGAATATGTTGACATGATGATATTGTGTTGTCATTGATGTCAATATGCTGAAAGAATGAACCGGTAATATGCTCAAGAGAGAACTGGCAATATGCTGAAAGAGAACCGGTAATATGTTGAAGAGTGAACAGGTTTATTGAAGTTAAGCAACTAGCAAAGTGAACCGGTATAATGATGAGAACCTGTATATGTGCAAAAGGTGAAGCGGTACGTTTGTCCAAGTGAACCGATATATGGAATGTTTTCTATCAAGGTTTAATATGGTATGACTACCAATTGGCAGTCTCAGCTTCAGGGTTTCCGGCTGAAGTGTTTCGAGCCTGTGTGATTCAACTGATGTCATTGTGTGATGAGTTAGCATTGTAATGGAGATCATATCGTGTTTCCATGTCAGCCTCGTGCACATGAAGTATCTTTCATGAAGGAGATTGATCCTATCTACCTTGGGAATGTGCGAAGTCTATGCAAACGGTGGAGAACGTGTGATGGGTTGTCACCTCCAAGAAGCGGTGAAGGATGAACAATGGAGAATATCTTGAGATCTGTTCAAGACCGTTGTATTCAAATACAAAGTGTTCAATGGTCAGGATTGAATCGACTGAATTGCTCAACCTAAATGTTTAGGGTTTAGGGTTTATGTTACTGACCTATTTGTTTCCTATAAGGTCGATGTTGTGTTTCATGTTGAAGTTGTTGGCAAATGTTGTGTGTGTATCTAAGTGTAAAGATATGCAATTCTTGCCAGACCATATAAGAGGGTTGATACCTGCAGAGTGTGTATGCAGAAGAAAGGAACTAAAGCGGGTCTGCATTGGCATTGTGTGCTATTACCAGATCATTGTAATACTTGTTGATCTCTAATCACTTCAACAGTTGGAAAATCCCTTAACATGGTAGCTTTAACTAGCTTGCTATAAATCCTTTAACAGGGTGACTCAAAGCCATTGAGTTCATAAAATCTTCTAACAAGGTAACCTTTAATAGGGTTTAACCTTTAACTGGGTATTCTAGCCATCCCTTAACCGGGTGATCCCTAACAGGATCGGTTCCTAACAGAACCTGTTGTAACAGTCTTTAACCGGACTAGGCTTCTAACAGAGCGGACTTCTAAAGAGTTCAAAAACAACTTGTGGGTATTCATCCCCATCGTGGTTTTTCCCAATTGGGTTTCCACGTGAAAAATATGTGTGTCATATGTGATGTCTTTTTCATGTGATGCTATGTTGTTTTCTGTCAAGTGGTGAATCATGTTGATCTAGCATGATTTTATATTTTTGATGATAGAATATTTGTTTACGCACAAGGATAATGTGGAAATGAGGGTGTAGTTTGTGTGGTAAGATAAGTGTTTTCGGTTTATATCTTTCATAGTTTCATTGTGCTTAACCGGTAGTATTTTGGTTTGTGACCGGTTTTAGTGATTGCTAGTCAAGTTCATTGTTTGCAGTCAAATCGGTTCAGGAAAAGTTTTTTGTACCTGTACTGATTCACCCCCCCCCCCCCCTCCTCAGTACCGGTTTGGTACTCACTGTTCATCATTGTGTTATCAATTGGTATCAGAGCATCCTCCAGGTCCTTTGTGTTGTAATCTGAACCGCTTGAGGGAAAGATCCTATTGTAATGATGAAGAGGGAAGCTCCAAATTTCAATAGAGACAACTTTAAAATATGGAAGGACATAATGAAGATATACATCAGAAGCATGGGTGCTCAATGTTGGAGCTATGTTGAGAATGTTTATGTTATCCCTACCGGTACTCTCATCGATGACCAAAAGGGAGAGATTCAGGAGAATGGGCAAGTCATGGAAGCCCTAATTAGTAGTTTATTTGACATTGAGTTTATTGATGTCTAGGATAAAGAAAATTCTAAAGAAGTATCGGATACTCTTGAGAATATCTATGGCGGTGATGAGCATGTGAAACAAGCTAAGGAAGAAAGCCTTAGAGGAAAGTTTGAAGACATGCAGATGGTTGAAGGAGAGACCATTCAACAATATGGAATAAGAATCAAAACTGTTATTGGAGATATCAAGAGTGCGGGTGGTAAAATGGAAGATTCCACTATTGTTAGCAAAGTTTTGAGATCCTTATTACCGGTCTATGTAATAAGGGTTGCTGCTATTCAGGAGTTGAGGTCAATAGACAAGACTAAGGTGTCCCTAGACTCTATCATCGCAAAGTTGACAACCTATGAGCTAAATAACTTTGATGGCAGTGTTCAGAAGACTGAATCAACCTTTAGAGCATCTGCTGCACCATCTAGAAAAGGAAAAGAAGCTAGTACCAATGGCGAACCAAGACAAAGAAAAGAAATGGATGATGAGGAGATCCTGATGGAATTTGAAGCTCTTCTTGCCAAGAGACTTCCTAAGGGAACCGGTAAATACAGAGGTAAGCTTCCTTTGAAATGCTTCTCTTGCAACTGGATAGGACACATTGCTATAAACTGTCCTAATGGTGATAGCAAGGACAAACCGGAAAAGTTCAAGAAGTTCAAAGGAGGAAACCGAAGAAACTATTTTGTAGTAGTTGATGAAGGTGTCACTGATGAGGAATCAGAAGATGAAGAAAATGAGGACATTGTGTTTGTAGCAGTCAAGGAAGATGTGTCAGACAAGAAGGCTCTTGTCTCCCGCTTTGATAATTCCAATGAGTGGATTATTGACAGTGGTTGTTCTCACCATATGACTGGTGACCGGAGTAAGTTTCTTTCTCTGGAAGAGTATGAGGGTGGTGTGGTTCATTTTGGTAATGATGCACCATGTATGGTCAAAGGTAGAGGGTCCATCTCTGTGAATGGAAAGAGCAGTGCTGACAATGTGTATTGGGTGGAAGGTCTCAGACACAACCTATTGAGTGTTGCCTAGCTGAATGATAGTGGACTCACTCTGGAATTTAAAAATGGAGTGTTCAAAATCAAAGGAAAGAGTGGTGAACTGATGGCTATCAGTATGTAGACCAAAGGTAACCTATTTCAGCTGAATGCTAATGTCAATACATGTCTTATGGCTAAGTTTGAAGACAGCTGGATATGGCATAGGAGACTGTGCCATGTAAACTTTGACAATATTATGAAGGCCAGTAAGATCAAGGTAGTTAGAGGATTGTCGGTGCTGAGCAAACTGGAAAATCCTTTGTGCAGAGAGTGTTAACTAGGGAAAATGTCTTCCTCAACCTTCAAAGGTAAATCTTTCACTGCAGACAATTTACTTGATCTTGTGCATACTGATTTGTGTGGTCCTATGAAAACTAGGAGTGTGCAGGGAGATAGGTATTTTATGATTCTTATAGATGATTGCTCAAAAATGATGTGGGTCACATTCTTGAAGGATGAGTCTGAAGCCTTTGAAAAGTTCAAAGCTTTCAGAGCACTGGTAGAAAAGGAAAGCGATAGAAGAATCAAATGCCTTAGAATTGATCAAGGAGGAGAATTCACTTCCGATGAATTCAACAAATATTGTGAAGAGAATGGCATCAAGAGGCAACTGTTTGCCCCCTCGACTCCATAGTAGAATGGCTTAGCTGAGAGGAACAACCAGACTGTGGTTGAAGTGGCTATAACTATGTTGATCCAAGGAAAGGTTGCTCACCCCTTTTGGAGAGAAGCGGTGAGCACTGCAGTCTACACAATGAACCAGGTACTCATCAAGAAAGGAAAGGATAAGACTCCTTATGAGTACTGGACTGGTAAGATACCAGTGGTAAGCTACTTCAGAGTGTTTGGTAGTAAATGTTATAACAAGAGGATTGAACATCAAAGCAAGTTTGATGCTAAATGTGATGAGGGAATATTCCTAGGGTATTCCACAAAGAGAAAAGCTCTCAAATGTTTCAACAATAGGACTCAGAGAATTGTTGAAAGCATCAATGTTAGGGTTGATGAAAACTTTGAGAAACCTGAGGAAACTGGCAGAGAGCATGTAGGAGATGAACCAGTAGTAACCTTCTGGGAACCGGTTGCAATTCAACCCAGTACCAGTAATTGTGCTCCTACACCGGTGGATGCTGATGCTAATGCTGATGAAGATGAGGATGAAGAAGAAAAGCAAGAGGAATATGTTAAGAATATACCTAGGTATGTAAAACTCAATCATGATCCAAAGCAGATCATAGGAGACAAAGATGCATGAATTCTTACAAGAAGAAAGGTAAGAGAAAACTCATGTATGATCTCTGAATTTGAGCCTAAATCATTCAAAGAGGCACATAAATATGAAGACTGGATCAAGGCAATGGAAGAGGAACTTGATCAGATAGAGAAGAATGGTACATGGTCTTTAGTACCTAGATTGAAGCATAAAAATGTCATTGGAACCAAATGGGTCTTCAAAAATAAACTAAATGAGGATGGCACAATGGTAAGGAATAAAGCCAGACTAGTATGTAGAAACCTTTGCTCCAGTAGCAAGATTGGAAGGAGTTCGTATGCTTCTTGCATATGTAGCTTTTAAATGATTCAAGGTATACCAAATGGATGTAAAATTTGCATTTCTAAATGGAATACTTGAAGAGGAGGTGTATATAGAGCAACCAGATGGGTTTTCCCTATCAAAAGATAGTGACATGGTGTGTAGGCTGCATAAAGTCTTGTATGGCTTGAAGTAGGCACCTAGAGCATGGTATGAACGCTTGCACTCCCATCTTGTGAAGATTGGATTTGAAAGAACAAGTGAAGATAGCAATATCTACTTGAAATCAGAAGGAGATTAGATTTTGATCTGTGAAGTATTTGTTCATGACATAATCTTTGGTGGAGATGACAAGATGAGTCATGACTTTGCAGATGAGATGAAAAAGGAGTTTGAGATGTCACTCATAGGGGAGATTAAGTTCTTCATTGGACTGCAGATTCAACGAATGAAAGATGGAATCTTTATTACTCAGTCCAAGTATGTCAAAGAGGTGTTGAAGACCTTTGGCATGGAAGACAACAAACTGGTTGGTACACCAATGGTGACCGATTGTAAACTATCAAAAGAGGATGACTCAGCATTGGTAAATGAGAAGGAATACCGATCAATGATTGGTAAGTTGCATTATGTAGTGCATAGCAAAACGGACATTGCACATGCAGTGGGTACTACCGCTTGGTTTCAGCAAAGCCCAAGAGAATCCCACTTGGTAGCAGTCAAGCAGATTCTTAGATATCTAAAGGGTACTATTGACTATGGATTATGGTATCCATACAATGATGATTTCAATCTGAAAGTGTTCACAGATGCTTATTGGGCTGGTAATATGGATGACCGGAAGAGCACAACCGGTGGTGCATTCTTTCTCGATGGTAGACTGGTCTCATGGATGAGCAAAAAGTAGAGTTGTATCTCTCAGTCTACAGCAGAAGCGGAGTATGTTACAACTTTTATGAATTGCACCCAGACTATTTGGACGAAGCATGTATTGAATGGCTTCAAAGTTCCTGTATTTGAACCGATAAGTATATTTTGTGACAATACAAGTGCAATTAACATGTCCAAGAATCCAGTTTTACATGCTAGAACCAAGCACTTTGAACTCAAGTATCATTTCTTGAGGGAAAAGGTTCAGAACAAAGAGGTGGTATTGGAACATGTTTCCAGTAAGGAGTAGTTAGCAGACATATTCACCAAGCCTCTACCGAAGGCTACTTTTACCTATTTGAGAGGTGAATTAGGGGTGCTGCCCCTTCAAGAGGTAATCTAAAGTTTTGTGCTCCACATCAGTTAGATCTTACTTTGCTATGTCTTTTTAGGATTGATGTGTTGAAGGATGCTACTCCTCAGGGGGAGCAGCATAGTGGAATAGGGAAGCTTGTGCCTCCACTTTGGCATTGTTGTCAAAGGGGGAGAAGATGTGAAGTGGAAAAGATATGTGCAGTATTAAGGAAAAGATGTGATGCAGAAAGAGAGATATCTTTGTATATTGCCATCAATGCCAAAGGGGGAGATTGTTGGCATATGTGCAGAATATGTTGACATGATGGTATTGTGTTGGCAATCTCAGCTTCAGGATTTCTGGTTGAAGTGTTTCGAGCCTGTGTGATTCAACCGATGGCATTGTGTGATGAGTTAGCATCGTAATGAAGATTAGATCATGTTGCCACGTCAGCCTCGTGCACATGAAGGATCTTGCATGAAGGAGATTGATTCTATCTACCTCGAGAATGTGCAAAGTCTATGCAAACGGTGGAGAACGCGTGATGGGTTATCACCTCCAAGAAGCGGTGAAGAACAAATAATGGAGAATGTCTTGAGATCTGTTCAAGATCATTGTATTCAAATACAAAGTGTTCAATGGTCAGGATTGAACTGACTGAATTGCTTAACCTAAATGTTTAGGGTTTAGGGTTTATGTTACCAACCTATCTATTTCCTATAAGGTCGATGTTGTGTTTCATGTTGAAGTTGTTGGCAAATGTTGTCTGTGTATCTAAGTGTAAAGATACATGATTCTTGCAAGACCAAATAAGAGGGTTGATACCTGCAGAGTGTATATGCAGAAGAAAGGAAACTAAAGTGGGTCTACATTGGCATTGAGTGCTATTACCAAATCATTGTAATACCTATTGATCTCTAATCACTTCAACAGTTGGAAAATCCCTTAACAGGGTAGCTTTAATTAGCTTGTTGTAAATCCTTTAACAGGGTGACTCAAAGCCATTGAGTTCATAAAATCCTCTAACAAGGTAACCCTTAACAGGGTTTAACCTTTAACCGGGTATTCTAGCCATCCCTTAACCGGGTGATCCCTAACAGGATCGGTTCCTAAGAGAACCTATTGTAACAGTCTTTAACCAGACTAGGCTTCTAACAAAGCGGACTTCTAAAGAGTTCAAAAACAACTTGTGGGTATTCATCCCCACTGTGGTTTTTCCCAGTTGAGTTTCCACGTGAAAAATATTTGTGTCATATGTGATGTCTTTTTCATGTGATGCTATGTTGTTTTCTGTCAAGCGGTGAATCATGTTGATCTAGCATGATTTTATATTTCTGATGATAGAATGTTTGTTTATGTACAAGGATAATGTGGAAATGAGGGTGTAGTTTGTGTGGTAAGATAAGTGTTTCTGGTTTATATCTTTCACAATCTCATTGTGCTTAACCTGTAGTATTTGGTTGGTGACTGGTTTTAGTGATTGCCAATCAAGTTCACTGTTTGCAGTCAAACCGGTTCGGGAAAGTTTTTTGTACCTATACTGATTCACCCCCCCCTCTCAATATCGGTTTGGTACTCACTGTTCATCATTGTGTTATTAGTATCCTCTTGTCATGGAAAATAGTAAAAAAAATTCAGATTTGGTCACAACAAACAACTTTACAGATTGGAAAAATTGCACTCAGTTTTTAGAAATGCGTTTGTGTCTGACAAAGTCGTGTTTGTGTCATATAACCACGTCTGTGAAGGGTAAAAATGTGTCTGTGTTCTCTTGAGCGACATTGCATTTACAAAATTGCATCAACACGTCTGTGTCTGATAGAACCACATCTGTGTCAGGAATTCGCGTCTCTGTAGTATACAGGCAGGTATGTGTTCAGAATTGAAAAACTTATAGTCCAACACACAAGAACAGTCAATTTCAGACTTATTGAACTTCCTAAGTTATCTCTCTGGGTTTTCATCTAGCATTCAACCTACCTTTGGGTCTCACAAATTCCATCATTGCTTTACACCTTGCATTACATTCACATTTGTCTAAAATTGAGTCAAAAGGTCACTTGCTTGTCCTCATCTTGCTTTGTCAACATACTACATACAACAACATTTTGCTAAGTGGTCCCTCATCAAGGTCTATCACCTTTGGGTCTCATTTGGTCTTACTTAGAGTCAAGGTCAACTTACCTCATCAAGAGAAACTATCATCTCTTTGGAAGCCACACCTATTCTACTACATATATACTTGATCTTACACTTTGAACATTGCAAGTACACTTCAGATTCATTTGCATTCCATCCAACTCTTGGTCTTTCATATCTTTCCATTTTCATCTAGTCTCACACATCTTGGTCAATACCTAGTTCATGGTTGAAACCCATTCATAAAAATCTAGGAGAGAAGCTAAAGAGGCTCAAGAGTCCGCAAACATGAGTTCTTACGAGTATGACAATGATATCTTCTTCAATTTTGATCATACCACATTACCTGACATGGATGCTTATAGAAACATTCCAAATGTTGAGCACATGGACACTACAAACAACAATGATACACAAAATGACAATATGGACAACATTTCAGTACATTTAGCAGAAGTGGAAGACTCCATTATGGATCCTCGTTTCAATCGATTGGTTGAGGAAATAATGAGGAAAGATGGACAATACTTCTTACAAGTGATGGCACAAAGTGGAGCCAAGATCCCTCATGATTTTGACATGTCTCAAATAATGGAAAATCGACCTTTGCAACAACCTCACCCCAACATGGATCGAAGGAGGCCTAATAGTGGAGGCAATAGAGGACCACATATAGTGCCTGAATCACCATCATCTTTGTTTCAAAAGCCAGAGGTCCCACATACACATGGTCAAGCATATGATACTCACCTTCACAGACCATTATGGAAGTCTTATGTAGAAAAATATGCTCAATCACATACCAATGCTAAGGATCAACCACCAAGGCAATTGGATATCCAAAGGCATGATCAGAATTTGGACACAAAGAAACCCCGTGTCAAATTTGGGGGCAATGCACTAGAAAAAACTCATGACATGCCTGTAGAGTATAGTATACATGGACAAAGCAGATATTTCATTCCTCATCATGATCTATACCAAGTGGTCCATATACGTAGCATCATTATAGACCTCCTCCATATGAACATGTGTATGATCAATACCATCCATATATGCAACATGCTCCTCCTCCGCTCGGTGGTTTAGGCATGGGGTATGGTCCAAGAAGTCAGTCTCCACGTAAGAACAATTTGATACAACAAATCAAGGACTTACAAAAGAAAATGGAGGACATAAACACACTGAAGCCAGCTTACACAATGAGACACATATGTCCCTATCCATTTGACAAAAGCATTCCAATGCCTCCTTTTCCTACACACTTTGTGACACCTAAGTTTGATAAGGACAGAAGCAAAGGAGATCCTAAGGCACATATAAGATAGTTTTTCACAGCTTGCTTTGAGGTAGCAGCAGAAGAGACATATTTGATGAGATTATTCCCACAGAGATTAGGCGATCAAGCTATGGAATGGTTCTCCCAACTCCCACCTGGAATTAAGTCATGGGGTGACTTAGAAGAGGCATTTATCCAACATTTCTCATACATCATAGAGATAGACATATCAGTCACTACTTTGTGCAACCAAACAAAAGAATGGAGAATCTTTTTCATCATTTTTACAAAGATGGAGAAATCTAGCCAGTAGATGCTCTTGTGAAATTCCACAAAAATAAATGGTAGAGATGTTCACCCAAAATGTTAACAAAGACATTGGTTATTACTTGAGAAAAGCTTGTTTGTCCACCTTCAAGGATGTCATTGAGAAAGGCTTAGCAACATAAAAGGTCCTAATTGAGCAAGGAGTCATCAAAATATTCAAAGCAAACAAATAGGACTTTAAAAGAAAGGACAAGCCAAGATTTTGGAATAAAAAGAAGAACACAGTCAATGATGGTGTTGTTGATGCTAATACAATGCGACCCAAAATCATTTTTTCTAGATCAAGCTCTACAAACAATCAAGTGAATACTCAAACAACTTCCAAGTCACGAAGGAAGTACACCCCATTGGGAGAACCACTTGAATCAGTTTTCAAGAAGCTAGTGGAAAACAAAATAATAACAATTTGAGATTTACCTCCATATGAACCAAAGGTTAAACCAAATTAGTGGAATGATGATGAGTATTGTGAATTTCATAAAAGAAAGGGACATAAAATAGGAAATTATCATCGATTGAAGAACATCATACAAGATCTCATTGATAGAGGTGACATTGAGATTCAGGGACACTCATCTAATCAAGAACATGAGATGTTCAAAGAACCATTCCCAAAACATGACAAGGGAAAAGCTAAAGCCACATATGAACAAACCAACTATACCAGAGCATCTTATAACTATGATTCAACTATCAATCACATTTTGATGGACAATTATGTCTCTACCATTATCATCAAGGACAAAACGCCAAAAAGTTCAACCCAAAGACCCAAGATTGTCCTAAAAGGCATTGGATCTTCTTCGGAACCTACCTCTGAATGTAATATTACAACTCGTCAAGGCAAATTCAATTTGCAATGTGCTCCAGCTAAAAAAACTGCTTCCTCATCAACCAAGCCCAAGTATGACCTTGTAGAATAGTTAGGGAAGACATCCGCACTTATCTCCATCCTTGAGCTCTTATGCATATCCCCCGGACATAAAGCTATTCTTGAAAAAATCTTGAGAGACACTTATGTCCCTACTAATTTGAACGTGGACCAATTTCAAGCCATGGTGGGATACCTTTCTGTTCCACACTCCCTTACATTCATAGAAGCCAATGATGCCTCCGTAAGTCAGCCACATAATGCACCTTTACACATTGAAGCCTTCCTACACAAACATCGAATAAAACGAGTCCTGATAGATGGAGGAGCGGGTATAAACATTTGTGCATTGAACACTATTAAAAAATTGGGATATTCAGATAAAGCTGTGAATTGTACAAACAAAATTACCATCAAAGCATATGATGATGAAGAACGTTCATCCAAAGGTACAATCGCCTTGCCTCTTAGAGTTGGGCCAATCACAAAGGATGTGGTTTGTCAAGTCCTAGACCTGGATCTCACATACAATATATTACTAAGACATCCTTGGATTCATGAGATGAGGGTAGTCCCATCTACATATCACCAATGCATTAAGTTTCCTCACAATGGAGTTGAAATAACAGTTAATGGTGATTCTAATCCATTTATATATTGCAATAACTTGAGACCAAAAACTAAGATGATCATTCCAAGTAATAGGGAAGTTGTTCCTTCTTCTACATACATTGATCCTAAATCATTAAAACCTTCGACATCAAAACAAGGTAAGCTTAAAGGGAAATTTCAGGACAAGGGCATGGGTGAATACACTTTGAACCAAACCATGTGCTTACAACAAGTTATGAGTTCACCAAAATAATATGGACGACCACATCCTTCTAAATGGATATCCATCATTACACTGAAATGAGATCCTACTATCTTCCAAAAGTGGGGTGAAGTGGAAGAAGAAGACTTATACAAAATGCTTTACAAAGACCCTGAAAATGATACGCAAGATCACATCAATATACCATGTGAAAAGTATGGCAAAGGATTCAAGATCCTACAAAAATTTGGGTATGATGGCAAAAGTCCTCTTGGCTTAAGAAAGGAAGGCATCATTGAACCTTTACAACCAGAATTAACATTAAAAAAGGAACGCTCAAAAGGACTTAGTTTCATGTCTTCCAAGGAAAACATTCGAAAGGCAGAAGAAGCATTACAAATGAAAGCTGCCAGAAATCAACAAGAGAATCGCTATTCCATAGACTCCAATGAATGGGAATGGGATTCAGACAAATCCTATAGTGACTATGAACTCACCGAGACATTCAGAGAACCAGGTGAACCCACAGAAGAAGAGGAATTTTATAGAAAATTCAAAGTTGGTCAAGAGGTAACCCCTGAGGATCCCACACAGTCCTTGCAAAATCATGAAGAATGAGAACACCTGTCCTAGAATGCGCTACTAGTGATGACAATTTGGATTCATTCATGATCGAGACTGATGAGGAGAGTGCCAATGATGACCCCGATAACTACCTCGACATACCTGAGTATAACTGCATCTTCACCCTTAGTCCCGCTAGCTTTGAAGACATCAAAGGCCTTCCCCTTGTTCACCACCAACTTATTGACTAGGACCATGAAGATCCTGCACAGTTTGACACATTCCAAAATGATGAAGCCTTTATTGACTATCTAGGCATACGAGATGATCTTCCCCCTAGGGACCATAAAGTAGGATACACTATAGAACTCAACAACGTGGCATATTTTGGTGAGGGTGTTGGGCCTTCCAGTCAAAAAAACATAAAAATAAAAACAAATCAAGGGTCTTATGGTGAAAACCACATTGTGGTGCTCTCTGACCCCAAAAAAGTAAAAAGAAAGGATGTATCTGAGGGTGAAAACCTCTCTGAGGCACCCGAAGATGGAAGGATTGACATTCTCCCGGCATCATACGAAGAAAAATCATCTATGTTGGTAGAGGAGACCATCAAAACAAACATTGGTACATAAGAAGTTCCACATAACATATTCCTGGCACAATCTTTGACGGAGACAGAAAGATCAAAATTCATAAGTTTCTTCACAAAGCGACAAATCAATTTTGCATGGTCATACACTGATATGCCTGTACTGGAGCCAGATTTAGTAATGCATCATCTGTCAGTCAAACTGGGGGCAAAACCAGTGAAATAGACATTAAGAAAGTTGCATCCACAAGTGGCATTATTAGTCAAAGCAAAGCTTGAAAAATTATTGGATGTCGGATTCATACGCCCAATTGATTATCCTGAATGGATCTCCAACTTAGTGCCTATTAGTAAACCAGATCGTAGCATCAGAATATGTATAGATTTAAGAGACATCAACAAATCTTGTCCTAAGGATGACTTTCCATTACCAAATATTGACTTGATCGTAGATCTCATAGCAGGTCATGCGATGTTATCTTTGATGGATGGATTCTCTGGCTATAATCAAATAAAAATTGCATCTGAGGATCATCACAAAACAACATTCACTTGTCCTTGGGGAACTTTTTGCTAGAATGTCATGCCATTTGGGCTAAAAAATGCAGGCGCTACATATCAAAGAGCCATGACTACTATCTTTCATGATCTCATGCACGTCACTATGGAAGGTTATGTTGATGACCTCTTGGGAAAATCAATAGACAAAGATACACATTTGGACATACTTTCAATCATTTTTGATTGGTTGGAGAAATACAAAGTAAGATTAAACTCCAAGAAATGTGTCTTTGGAGTAACCTCTGGGAAGCTCCTAGGATTCATTATCTCAAAAAGAGGAATCGAAACCGATCCAACAAAAGTCAAGGCCATCCTAGAGATGCAACCACCAAGAAATATCAGTAAACTTCGATCTTTGCAAGGGAGACTCTAGTCCATATGAAGATTCATAGCACAACTTGCAGATAAATGTAACCCTTTTCAGCACTTGCTACACAAAAACATCAAATTCAAATGGGATGGTATTTGTCAACAGGCTTTCCAAATACTCAAAGATTATCTTCTGAATCCACCAGTGTACTTCAACAACACTGGGGGCACTCTTAGCACAACAAGATGTTGAGGGAAAAGAAAAGGCAGTCTACTACATTAGTCGCACTTTGGTGGGATATGAGCTAAACTACACACCCATTGAGCGTGCATGCCTCGCTGTGGTCTTCGCTTTGCAGAAATTATGACATTACATGCTAACTTATAAAACTAAGTTGGTCGCAAGGATCGATCCATTGAAGTATCTTCTCAACAAAGCAACGCTTACTGGTCGACTAGCCAAATGGGTGATGCTCCTGAGTGAATTCAACATTGAGTATGTGGACAGAAAAGCAATAAAAGGACAAGCTATTGCAGATCAGTTAGCAGATGCTCCCATGATAGATGATGTTCCTTTAACTTCAAAATTTCCAGATGAATTCATCTTGACAATATCACACACAAAGCCTTGGCAACTATACTTTGACGGCTCATACACACAACATGGTGCAGGAGCTGACATCCTTTTCATAACACCTCAAGGGGATTCCATACCAAAATCATATCGATTATCATTTCCTTGCACTAATAACATAGCAGAATACAAGGCATTAACAACTGGATTACGGATTGCAGTTCAGTGGAAGATCCAGGAACTTCATATTTTTGGGGATTCTCAACTTGTAATACATCAACCAATTGATGACTACCAAACAAAGGATGAAAAATTAATGCCTTACAAAAGAATGGTGGATGATGTGAAACAATATTTCATGAAGTTAGACTTTGAGTAGATACCAAGAGAGTAGAATCGAGCCGCAGATGCAATGGCTACAATTGCTTCACTGATCGATCTACCATAGAATGAAACCTGCTATGAGTTCTTGGTGGATAACCTTTTGGTTCCCTCATATGAGATCACTCCTACTGAAATGATATGTGTCGTTGGTCCTGATTCCCAGTTATATGGTTCCATTTTCACATACCTACACAATAATATTCTTCCTCCTGACTTATCCAACAACCAACATCGCACTTTCATTTGCCAATCCTCTTGATACGTCATTTTAGCCGATATCCTATACCGTCGAGGTCTAGATGACACTCTTCTTAGATGTTTAGAAAGGGACGAAGCTCAGATTGCGTTACGTGAAGTTCATGAAGGGATATGTGGTCCACATTCTAGTGGTCCTATCTTAGCCAAGAAACTCATCAAGACTGGATATTACTAGCACAATATGGAAAAAGACTCCTATCAGTTTGTCAAGAAATGTAAGCAGTGTCAACTTCATGGAGACCTCATTCATGCTCCAACACAAGAACTTCAACTAATTGCGACTCCTTGGCCCTTTTGCCAATGGGGACTCGATCTCATAGGTAAGATTCACCCTCCTTCTTCCAATGGCCACAAATTCATCATCACCGCCATAGAGTATTTCACAAAATGGATTGAAGCTGTGCTTCTTACACAAGTCATTGGAAAACAAATTGCTACATTCATTCTCAACTACATCATTTGTCGATATGGCATTCCTGTTTCCATCATCACCGATAATGGGTGTCCCTTAAAAAATTAGGATGTTCGTGAACTTTGTGATCGCTTCCATATTATCCATCATTTCTCCACACCTTATTACCCCCAAGGTAATGGTCAAGCTGAGGCGTCTAATAAAACAATCCTTAAAATCTTAAAAAAGACAGTCGACGACGCTGGCCGCAATTGGCATATCCAACTTAATCCCGCACTTTGGGCTTATCGCACAAGCATCCGCACACCTATAGGAGCTACACCTTATTCACTTGTCTACGACGTTGAAGCTATCTTGCCTATTGAGGTCGAGTTACCCTCTTTATGAGTCTCTTTGCAAAACATTATCAGTGATGAAGACTACAGGGTCTCTTGCTTACATGAACTTGAACTATTGGATGAACGAAGATAAACTGCTTTTAATCATCTCAAGGCTTATCAACAATGAATGAGTCACAGTTACAATCATAAAGTCAAGCCTCGCACATTTGAGGTAGGTGACTTAGTTCTCAAGGAAAATCCTAAAAATCAGCAAGATAGAGAAAAGAAGGGCAAGTTCGAACCAAATTGGCTTGGTCCTTACATCATTACAACAACCTATGGATCCGGTGCATATTAGCTCTCAACCACAGAGGGTGAACCTTTGGAGGATCCTATCAACAACATGCACCTTCGCAGGTTTTACACATAGCTCTTCAAAGTATCCTAATTAAAAAATATAAAAAAATAAAAATAAATTCAAAAAACACAAAAAAATCATAAAACATAAAAAAAATCATTACTTGGTGAAAACTTGGAAAACAGGCGCCTTGTGACACAAAAAAAATAAAAAAATAGGAAAATAGAAAACAATTTGTCCAATGGTGAAAACCACTTTGGTGGCACCCTGGGCAAGTACCATGGTGAAAATCGGGTCACCGACGCCATGTGTAGGGACATTGCTCCTCCCTCCTTCAGGATTCGATTTCATCCTTTCACTTTGTACACTCTCACAACCTCTTCATCCATAATAAACTTTACACATTCCCATCATGGCTTGTTATTGATCTACCTAAGATTGGTTAGCCATACATAATAACCCCCTTTTCACCCCTTTCCATTCATAATAAATCAACTCCTATCTATGGCTAAGACAAATCCTATGTCTTGTGACGGGTGTGGAACTAAGAACATCACATGTTCTGAGGAGTACAGTTTCTTCCAGTTTTCTTCAGTCTATCCATGCACAATCCACAATAAAGAAATATTTGCATTGCTAATCTGCAATAAAGTTTCGCCTTCTTCGCAATAAAGTATCAGTTTCATGGATTCAGTCAGTTTCAGATGAGACACAATAGCAACAATGGGCTTCAACAAATCAAATCTTTCAATAGACTCAGACAACACTATGGTTCAGTGCTATCTATCCTTTTGTGAAAGTAAACATTGTGACCACAATCAAAATAGACTTATACAAGTGACAAGAGACACTAAACTTGAGGACTACAGTGGATGTAGGTGTCGAGTCTTGGTTTTATTTTGATTTTATCTTTTAGTGACATGTCTTTTATCTTTTCCAGGATGTCTTTGACTAGAGATTCTATCTCCAGGATGTCTTTGACTAGAAAGGCGAGGATGGGGTATTGTCACCTATTTTTATTTGTTGTCTATGGATTGTCTCTTAGTAATTCTATGACTTGTCCAAGGATATGAGGACACTACGAGTCTAGTGTGAACTGGGGCATTCCTTGTTTGTTATTGTCTTATCTCCATGCAAATAGATATAATGACTTTCTGGGTCGAACATATGCCTCGATTGTCATAACCTATTTTGCCATAATAAAGCTCAATGATGATAACGCACAAGAAGCTCTTTCACTTCCATATATTCTATCTTTCATCCCCCTTTCTTGATTGACCTCCATAGTCCTTCTCGAGTCCGTGTAGTCCGCTATCATACGACTAAGTATAATGACACACCAAAAATATTCGCACTTCATGTAGTTTGCACCTGCATTATCACATGTTAGCATTTCATACATACATATATATATCACAATTGCATCACATCCTACACACAACACATATTAGCACATTTTACATTCACATCATGTAAATAGTTATTTGCATTATCATATTCATCTGCATTTCATACATTCACATTTGCATAACATATAAAAACATAAAAGAACAAAAATATCACATTTCATCATGTACATATTTGCATCCATATCATAAGAATCACATAGAAACATACATCACATAGGTACACATGCATATAGCTACCGCAAAGATGAATCATCTCATATATATATATATCAAAATCATAAGTGTCATGATACAATGATCTCAAAATCATATGGCTACAATCACCCGAAGGTGTCTACATCATCATACATAATGGTACAAAATTGATACATAGGGAGCCCTCTAAGGCTATGATGAACTCCCTCCCTTGGAACCGCCTGGCCTCGACGGAGTCTGAGCCCTAGAAGGACCCGCCTTAGGATCCTCTCTCATGTCCCCTCTGTCTGGTGGTGGTGGAGGACCTATGACCCCACCGCTCAATGCCTATCTCCTGTCCCTCCCTCCAGTGGTCGTCACTGTCCGCGATGGTCTATGGAAGCTCCTAGCCCGCTGCTCTGGTGGCACTGCTCCATAGTCTAGGTCTCTCTAGTAGCCTATCTCCTCCCCGGGTCACAGAACATAGGTGTATCCAGCTCCTGTGTCCTCTGTCGCCTACCTCCCTACCCTCAATGCTCTCTCAGCCTCTGTGTAACATTGTATAGCCTGATCTCTCTCCCGCTCAGTATCCCTCAGCTGTCTCCTAAGCCTATCCCTCTCCTACTCGAGATCTTGGATCTCATCTGCCTATCCCTGGCAGATCTCCCTCAAAGCCAATAGCTCATCCTCCTCCTCTCCCCCCTATACCTGTGGCTGCTCCTATGGCTGCCCCCATCCCTGTCCCTGTCCCTATACCTATCTGGGACCCTGTGCTGCTAGCATCTATAACGACAATCCACCTCTACCTCTCACCATGCGAGCCTGTCTCTCCTCTCCACCCTCTCTCTGCGGAGCCACTCTCCTCTCTCTTATCACACCTCGCCTCCTCCGTCGACCTCTACCTCTGCCTTCTCCATCATCATCCTCATCACCCCCGCCATCTCCATCTATCTACTCCCCTTGGTCTATCAATCATGGAAATGGATGCTTAGCCCAATATGTAGTATACTCTGCATCCATCCCTACATCCTTTATCTCTGCCCACATATCCCAAGGCAAGGGAATCATCTCTACCAGCTGCATCACTGCTTGATCATATGACAATAATGGCCTAAAGTGTGCATGATCCCTCACTGTCTGAGCATACATCCCAGAACCCCATGGCATCCACTGTATCCTATCGAACTGCCTGCCCACCTTGTCCACCAATTGCCTCTCCAGCACATAGGGTGTCTTCCCAATCAGATACCCGCTCCTGAATGTATATGGTAGCTCCACCGCGTCATCCTCCCACTCCTCGTACTCTCAGTATGGTCTCCATACCACAGTGTCAATCTCATCGATGACCCAACGCCAGTACTCCAATCTCTTGATCTGCGACTGAGATGTAATCATATCATATAATTGCACAAAATTGCGCCCATGGCCCCTGCCTCTGAAATGAATCAGTCGGGTAACTGACAAATGCTCATAAGCCCATACCTACAACAATGTCACTCCACAGCCCAATCCTACTAATCCATGGTATACAAACTGATGAAGCTCATAATACAAGTGTGCCAGCAAACACAGTCCCCAGGCAAATATGGTATGCTGTGTCACCAGTGTCTCCAGTGTGCTACCCCAGCCCACAACAAGTTCTCGTGTCACCCTATTCGGACATAGGAAACCACTGATCACTCCGGCCAGTACTACTGGTAATGCTAATCTATTCCATGTCATCGTGTCCCATGCCATGTGTCCAACCCTCATCTCCAATCCCAGATCCTGGAACACTCATCTCAGTGCATCCCTATCTCCATCTTGATCGTAGGGTACTAACTCCCCATCAATCGGTATCCTCAGAATCCTGTAAACATCCTTTAAGGTGACTGTCATCTCACCCATCGACAAATGAAAACTGCAAGTCTCTGAGTGCCATCTCTCAGCCAGTGCAGTCAACAAACCCATGTTCGCCCGAAACTCAAGTACATATAGAATATGTCACAAGCCCATAACCTCAATCGCTACCCTATCCTCAAATGTTAGCTCCGGTCGTAAACTCTGAGTCGATGGGAATCTCTCCCGTGACTCCAACATAGGTAGATCTCCCACAGTCAAGCAAATCAATCATGTCAATCATAGTGGCATTCCCTATTCATCACAAAATGCTGCTTTTTATCCTAGTGCTTATATTTATCATATGGCGCTCTATCCTAGTGACACTCACTGTTCATCACAAAGTGTTGCTATTTATCCTAGTGGTACTCCCCATTCATCACAAAGAACTACATGTTTTTGCACTCCCTGTTCATCACAAAATGTTGCTCATATTTGCACTCACTGTTCATCACAAAGTGCTGCTCTTTTTTTAGTACTCCCTATTCATCACAAAGTACTCTGTCTTGGTACTCCCTATTCATCACAAAGTGCCTCGATCTATCTTATCCTAGGGCCTTTGCTTGAGTGTATCCTCTTGATTAGTTTCCTAATTGGCAATGTATGGTCTATCACAAAATTGTCAATCCTAGCCCTATCTGCTATCTTAGTCTTCCTTAGAGGACCTGCTTGAGTGTATTCTCTCAGCAGCTTATTCAATCGATAGTGTATGTTCATCACAGAACTGCTGATTTGACCTAGAAGACATAAACACGCCTGCTCTGCATAGACACGTCTGAAATACATAGACGTGCCTATGCTTTGCATAGATGCGCCCATATAGCATAAATGCACCTGAAATACACAGACGCGCTCGCATTTGACATAAATGTTATTTCATTCATAGACACCCCTGGCACAAACACATACGTGCCTAGCTTACCCAGACGCGCCTTAGCATTTTTGACCTTGTTTGACATATTTTAAAAATCATTAAATGCACCACCTAGCATGCATTAATGACAACATTTATTGCGACAAAGTACAAGGAGGTTTTGTGGTACTTACCGGCTCTCCTGCATTTGCTGGCCTCTGAAATCTGTGAACCAAAGCCATCACTGTTGACTGCTGCTACTCTATTCTCTCTCTGCACTCTGATCTCTTGGATGTGTGGATGACAATGAGGATGTTTTCCCCTCATGGTCTATCTTATAGATTGCCCTCGCCCTAGCCCTAGCCCTCGTTTCCCGAGTCAGCCTTCTTTATCCTGTGACTCTATCCTATTTGGTCAGTCCATTCTACCCTTTCTTTCTTATCGAGAGATTGTCTGTGATCTTTTCAGACATTTTCATCCAATCTCTCGAGGGGGCATAACATTTCCATCTTGGGGTAACTTTGTATCAGTTCATATTATCTTATTTGAAACGACGTGACAAGCTGCATTGTCTCAAAGAGGGGCAAAATGTAGACACCTAAAATTGTCATGTCTAATTAAATAAATATATTTATTTATTTAATTACTTTAGCCTAATTCTTCTATTAATTAAATAAATCTTTATTTAATTAATTCATTTATCCTCTTCTATCCTTATTTCTCATTTAAATAAATACCTTTATTTATTTAAATTATCCTTTTCCTAAATTAAATAAATACAAGTATTTATTTAATTGATCCCACTTCTTCTATTAATTAATTAAATATTTATTTATTTAATTAATTCATTAACCTTTTCTACCCATGACACATTTCATTCATCTCTTAATTTCTACACTACCTACCATCTCATTATTTTATTATTTTCTCTACCTACCCTCTAATCATAGCCGACCATTTATCTTTTACACCTCTCAATCTTATCCCTCCATTTCTTATAGTGTCTTCTATATAAGGAGATGCTTCCTTCATTATCAACCCTATGCATTCTAATCAAGCATCCTAGCATTCAAACTTTCATATGCGATCAAGCCTACTTGCAACCACATTTCCGTTCTTTGTTGAGCTCTTGTGCACATATAAAATCCGAGAGCAAATATATCAAGCAAGATCAATGGAGATATGAGGAATGGAGATTCAAATCCTATTGGACATGTGATGGTATAATCCTTGTGATTTCATTTGATTTGCATTGTCTTAGGTAATCTTCATATGTTATGGTGGATCTTTGTTGTTGTTAGGCTAGGGTTTTGTGGTTGAATTCATTTAGTCTTTCAATATTGTTGTTTCCATTTTCACTATATACAATAGTAAACCCTATAGTATTTGGCTTGTTGTACCTCATGTGTAAATAGACACAAATGAAGGCTTTTAAAGTGTTTGGAAGAAAGAAAAGCAATATTAAATCTATGGCTAGCAAATTGAGGTTTTATATTAAGAGATTGAATGGGTAAAACTTTAAACTATGAAGTTGAGGGTAATTTTTCGTAAAAAGAGATCAATGTAATGTGATATAATCAGCCAAATTCTTGAGTATGTCTATTGAATATTGAGTCAAAGTGGATGAGAAAGTGAGAAATAATATTTGATTACATGTGTCAATCAAATTTTGTGTCAGTGAATGTGTCTAAAGAGCAGACAATAAATTTATTATGGAAAAAGGTACATTATACAAAGCATCTTTTTGTAAGGCAGGTGAAGTTAGCAAAGCAAATCAACAATTCAATGCCAAGAATGAGAACTTTGACACTGCTAGAGCTTCTTTGTATACCCATGTCTTTCTATTGAACAATTCTAGGAAAATTGCTAGGCAAGATAGTGTGTGGCCCTATTTATACATTGCCAAAAAATATTTTCTAAGCTCTATACCCTAAATACCCAATTCAAAATAAAATTGAAACAAAACTTCTATGAGGCCAAGCATTGTACAAAGTGGAATTTGAACATATAGATATGAGGAGGCCTACTTGAATATACATGAAGATGACTCCCATAAAAGCATTCATACATAAAATAAAATTAGGCATATCTACCTTTGAAACCACATGCATCTTGTATCTTCTACATATACATGTCGATAAAGGACTCATCTACAATTTTTTGAACAATAGGTGGTATGCCATCCAACACATTAGATACAACCAAATGTTCTCAAATTGCAATCTCTACTTTTAAATTTCAAATAAAAAAATATCTTATTTTAAAATATAAAATTTACGATAACATCTTAATCAGATACAATTAATTTACCAATAATTTTGATTCAAAATTTATTCATCTAAAACAACAATTGAAAAAATAAAACACTTCATTTTAAAATTTAATCAACATTTTAAAAAGCCACAAAATCTAGTATTATATAAACTATCTTAACCTAGTGAATCTTATTCTTATTACCAACTATTTTCTAGATCTGAACTATGCCCTACTTCACAATCTGATCAATTTTGTCTCTTCCTCTATTTTCGGTTCAAACGGTGAGCCCCGCAACTTCTTTTAACTATGCATGATATAAAAGGTGTAAGAAAAAATCCAAAAGAACACGTTGAAGTGAGCATAAATATTATCTATACTTAAACAAATCATTACTGAAAGTTTTTCTTTAGCACGAGGTAAAGGAATTGCTTGATGTTTGCGTGAGTCTTTTTCCTTTTTTCTTTTTAAATTGGAAAGTAAAGTTTATCTCGACATGAAGGGAAGAAATATTCTTAAGTTAGGTACCTAGCTAGCATGACTTTTATATAACCGATGGTTTTTTTTGTGTTGAATGTGAAATTATAATTTTAAAATCATATGAATTTGTGATAGTATCTAATTACTTTATAAAGAATTCAAAGTCTAACATTAGGAAAGAAAATTTAAATGGTTCTTTAATAAAAAAAAGACTTAAACTAGTAATATTATTTTAAATTGTAATTGGCATGCTGATAGGTACTTGTAATGTAGGACAATTTCAATTAGTTAAAAATAAATATATTAAAAAATTTGTTGAGTCAATAAAATTTAAAATTGAGTTTCATAAACATATTTTAGATAGTTTGTGTAATTTCTTTTTTAGTTTTTAACATCAAACAATTAATAGTTAAATAATATTTTTTTGATATTTCTATAAGCTTAAATATTTAAGAATGTAATAATCAAAGGTAATTTTTTGACAATAAAAAGATATTTTTTTATTAGTTGACATTCCTCTTCACATTTACATATACTTTAAAGTGCACAACCAACCCCCCTCCCCCCTTTGCTATTTATTATAGTTTCTTATGAAGAGATATTTAATGATCATTCTTATAGCCAAACGTGTGTAATTGACATTACCTGCGAACTTTGCCTACGAATTTCTCATATAGATACTAAAACGTTAATTTAATAATATATACATTGACGAATATCTTCATACTTGTAGTTCATTTAGTGACTGATTATTCCCATTTAGAGGAATCATTAAAGATGTCTAGTGATACTTTGATTAATACTTTGGATTGCATTATTTTTCTCTTTAAGTTGGCTAGGTAGATGTTAATGTATTTCAATGTCATATCTTTGTTAGATAGATTTAGTATTACATTTGGTAGGCCATGGCTTGGCCATATACAAGTTGTGCCTCTTGTTATACATCAACAACTCAAATATGTGTAGGAAAGAAGAGTTATCATGTTCTTGCATGATTCCTTATTTGATGATTTTTCCTATTTATTGATACAGTACAATATTCACAAAAAAGGGAGAGTGGTAGAGAGACACACCTACAAAGTCTAACTAGAACATGTCTAAAGCAAAGATAAAAGAACATTGAAGGGGACAAACCTAACAAAGCCTAAGCAACTAAAGAAAAACTAGATAGAGGAGGATCTTTATCATTTCTATTACTTTATAAAGAATTCAAAATATAACATTAGGAAAGAAAATTTAAATTATTCTTTAAAAAAAAGTCTTGAACTAATAATATTATTTTGAGTTGTAATAGGCATGCTAATAGAGACTTGTAATGTTGGAAAATTTCAATTAGTTAAAAACAAATATATTAAAAATTTGTCGAGTCAATAAAATTTAAAATTAAGTCCCATAAACATATTTTGAATAGTTTGTGTAATTGTTTTTTGGTATTTTTCAACATCAAACAATTAATAGTTAAATAATAGTTTTTCTGGGTATTTCTATAAGCTTACATATTCAAGAATGCAATAATCAAAGGTAATTTTTTTATAATAAAAAAGACATTTTTTACTCGTTTATGTTCCTCTCCACATTTGCATAAAGATACTTTAATGTGCAAAATTAAAGAAAAAACCCCTTCTCCCTTCACTATTTATTATATTTTTTGATGAAGAGATATTCAATGGTCATTCTTATAGCCCAACATATGTAATTGATATCACCTATGAAGTTGGCCCTTTGTAATCATTACTAGTTTATGGGTATATACATAGTGTTTTGTCATGTTTCTTGGGAGTAATGCTAGTTGATCGCCCATTGTAATCATTCTAGTTTATGTATCTCTTTCACCTACATCTTGTAGCTATTATACATTGTAATATTGCTTTGTTTCTATATATAAAAAAAATTACCTATGAATCTCTTATATAGATCTTAAAATTTTAGTTTAATATATGCATTCATGAATATCTTCATACTCTTAGTTCATTTTAGTTATTAGTTATTCTCATTTAGAACAATCATTAACAATGTTTAGTGATAGTTTGATTAATACTCTAGATTGCATTGTTTTTGTTGGTATAATTATTTATTCATCTTGGATATAATTACACTTTACTTTACTTAGGTACATGCAAAACATTGTAGTTTGCATATGAGACACTTAGGGAGATGTGCATACATTGGGAGTGTGTATGTAGGAGAATTTCCACCTTTTATGGTGTGATCTTGTCGTTACATTCTACCTTCGGTGGGTGATCCACCTCATGTGAAATATTTTACCATTTCTCCTACCTACCCCTACCTACCCTTGCATCTCATTGAGCCACATGTCATCATTGTGTTCTCTCTTGTCTCTTAGCCTTGCCTTTATAAACAAGCTCATCTACATTGTATGTAATTTTGAATGACCCAGTTGATCTTATTTTGCTCTTGATTAGAATACAATTTATTCTTATCAAATATTTTGTCTCTCTTGTGTTATTTAATATTCTCTTTATCTTGGCTATTTTCAACAAATTCTTACATGGTATCAGAGCCATTAGGGCTTCATTGAGTAGTCATTTTGGAGAGATTTTGGAGCATTCATATTTTGGATATGGGTAGCTTCTCATTTTGGAGGTATCCTATGGTGATTTTGACCTTGCCATTGTGTCTGGAAGGCCGTTTCCATAAATTTTGAGTATAAATTTGCCTAGTTTTGGTGAAAATTAGATTTGGGGCCTTGGAGGAAAAATTTGGCCAATTTGGCTAATACGGTACGAATTTATTTATATAAAAATTATATTTTCTGCGATTTTTTTTTCAATTTCCTTTTTAAAAAAATTTCACATTTTTTCATAATTCAATGAAAAAGTTTTTTTAATTTCAAAATAAAAAGATTTTTTTTTTTTTCGGTGGGGAGGACCTTGTCCTCACCCTCCCCATACTCCTCTCTATGACAACTTTTTGCAGGTCCCATACCGTCTGCACTTTCCTGCGATTCTACACTTACCGTCGGCATCTCCTCCCTCTTGACCACAGTCTCTGGTTAGTCTTATGGTGGCCACCCCTCCTTTCGGCCCCTATCGGCCCACCATTTTTGGCTTCTTCCTCAGACATCCCTGTTCTCCAGTTGCTCTGCCACTGCCAGTCCACTCGCCGCTCTACTCATTGGCCTCAACAACCCATTGTTACCACCTCCACTCGAACCACTAGTGATAGCCTAGCCACCAAAGGCTCCGCCAACCATAGCTCAGCCCTCGACGAGCCCAAACGACCTACAGGATCCACATGACATCTTCCTATTCACATCACTACCAACTCAGCACAACACAATCAATAGCCATACAAACCATACTCGTGCCACATAGTGCACAACCAATGCCCAATTGGTGCCATGTCATTCAACATGCAGACCAACCATACCGCCATGCATATAATCTAGTCATTGTACGACTGCCACATCACCTACCTAGTCAACTGACACATCAGCATGCCACGCCATTGTATTGTCTACCATGCCATCCTGTCATATACCACATGCCATCTTCTAGTTTGGCCACGTCACCTGCCTGTACGGTACAAACGCCATGCAAGGCAAGAGATGAAGTTCTGTTGATGACCAAACAGGGATCAAATTTACCATCATTTGATGACGTCGGCACTATGTCAGCATTTTTTGAATTTTTTTGGACCCCCTCTCATTGATGAGCCTTTTGGCTTTACAAATCGATTTTGAGAGCTCATAACTTGCTCAATTTTGCTCCTTTTTGGGTGCAATTTTTTTTTGATTTGGGCTAATTTTTCATGCTCTTCGTTCACAGTGGTGATGGAAATTTCTGATTTTGATGGACAATTTTTTCATAATTTGCAGTTTTTCATGACTATACTTGTCCAATCCTCAATTTCGCAACTTCAGAGGCTTCGTTCGGGCTCATATGACCTCCTTTTCAAGTGTCATTTTTTTTAAGTGCATAAATTTTGTCTACTTTCACGTGGTGCTATCATATTTTCACTATTTTGAGTAGAAATCAAGTACTTTCAGTATTTGGCCATTTCAACCTATTTGGTAATTGTATTTTGCTTGGATCTTAGTTTAGATCACTTGCAGTATTTGTTGGGGTCTCTTATAGCCTATTTAAGGCAGTTCTAAAGTTGAAATCAGAAGTCCACCTTGCCTTGTTTTGCAAGTGGCCCATTGTACACACGACTAAGTATAAAGTGTCAAATCTTCTTTTTTTTTTGCGGGGGAGGGGGGGGGGGGGGCAGGGGGGGTTTCTTGATTGAGTAATTTGGGGGCGTGTCTTGTGTGATTGTGCCTCTCTTTTCTTAGTGCTCTTTCATTTTTTTGCTACGAGTTCTCCTAAATTAAGCTCAACACAACTATGCTTCTTGGAAAATTGATGCATGGAGTAAGCTAATGGAAAAAAGGATTAACTCACTATATTGATAGAACTATAACTACACTAGTTGATCCTAATGCTCACATGGAATAGCTCACTAAAAACATTATGGCTATTGGCACATTGAGGAAATACATATCAAAGGATCTCATCCTCCATATTGACAAGTGTAAAATAGTTAAGGAAGCATGGGATGTCTAGGGAAAATTTTATGGGCAAATTGATGAGATTAGAGGCTATCAAATTGATAATGATCTCACCATGTTGGATCCCAAGAACCTTGATACTATGAAATATTATGTTACCAAGACAAATGAGCTAAGAGCGCAACTGAAGGATTGTGGCATTGATAAGAAGGATGCATAGTTGGTCTACAACCTTTTGGGAAAGCTTCCATTAGAGTATGCAACATTTGTTTCTAGCTTCCAAACTCATCGCTTAACAGTGGGTAGTTCCTTCACTATGCCTACATTTGATGCATTCACATAAATGTTGATGTTGGAGCAATCTAAGTTGTTGAGCATGGAGATTCTCAAATTTTCAAAGTCACAAGCTTTGGTGGCTAGTAAAGGTAATCAAGAGAATCAAGGAAAGAATTCCAACAAGAAGAAAAAGTAGTTCAAGCCTAAGACACAACAAGATAAAATACAATCTTCCTATCCACACCAAAAGGACTCTACTTCCTCAATTAAGGGTAAATCATATAAGGAAAGGTTTTGTTATTATTTCAAGAAGAGTGGTCATGATGAGCATCGTTTCCACATTAAGAAAATTGATGAATTGACCAACATCCTCAAGAACAACAACATTGATTTACCATCAACTTATAAGAAGAAGGATTCATCTCCTTCCCCTTCCTTGCAATCAAATGGTATGGGACAAGCTCTTTATGCTACTACAAGTCATGATGGCCAACAACAACCCTAACTATCTATGAGGTTAGGGAGATGGCTTATAGATTCAGGAGCTTCTCATCATATGGCATCTTCACAGTCTATGTTCTCTTTATTTGAGCCTTGCACCATGCCACAATTTTTTATGGGCAATCATACATACATGAATATGATTGGGAAAGGATCTATTGCCATTGGGGATAACTCCTTCAATGATGTGTTGTGTGTACCCCATTTGACAAACAATCTTCTTTCCATCTATCAAATCACTCATGGGGCAACAAGGAAAACTGCGGAGTTCACAACTATTTTGGTTATTATTAGAGTCTTGGAGACTAGAGCTATTATTGCTAGAGGGGTGGTGGATCATGCATCTCAGTTATATTCCTTTGCAGGTTGTTTTCCTATTGATGAGGATGATTCTTCACATGATGATCACACTTCTTATGATAATTCAGATTTCAAGGAGAACTTTGGGTACTTGAACTTGGGGATTCTCACATGTGACCTTGTTCTTGAGCCTTGAATTTCATCTCCTCCCATTGATATCACATCACCTATTGCACTTGATGATGTGGATAGTGCGACAATTTTTCCTTCTTGCAATTTAGTGCAGTAGGGTATATCTTGTCTTCCAGCTTCAGTTCCCTAGGATGACTACTTGACAAATATTGCAAGTTTATTTGTGGATTCCTACATTACGAATTTGGGAGACAAAATTGATGATATTCATCTTCTCTTTGATGAAGACGATCCCTCTACAATTGTTGTGAGGGAACACTCTGACCCTCTTGTGCATTCTATACATGATCATTCCCAAACCAACTATTCCTGAGTCCTAGAGGAATTGCCACTAACTCATCGACAGACTCAGGGAAGGATTTGACCAACTTGACAAGACTCAGTCACAAGACCGTGATCTCCTACTCTTTTGGCTATGCGAGACCAATGCAGGTGAACCTATACAATGTCCTATAACTTTCAACTTCAAAACACTCTTGACATTACATGTTATAGCAGATCATCTCAATGAAAGGTACTAAGGAAGATGGATAAACTCTTGGTTATGGCTCTAACCTTAGTTTCAACATCTATGCATCTCATTGAGAGGGTTTCTACACTAACCTACTCCTAATGCTTGAAAGGTAATGTAGAAAAGAAAATATTTTGATTATGAAAAGGATTCTGAGAGCTGTAAACAATAACCATGGCCAGTGCCTTGTATGGGTAGCAGAGTCAACTTTACAACATGCAAACTTGGCATTCAAACAATGAGAACATGTAACCATTGAGCTTGAAATATTGATGCATCACATCAACATCCTCTAATAAAGCTTTCATTAACAACCCTACTTATGAATCTCCCATGCATAACATCATTCCTCCATCCTGCTATAAGCAAATTAATCTCTTCCCTTAAGAGAAGCAAATAACAAGACAAACACCTCACTTGTAGGGACAAAACAAAAGGCCCTTGGCCATTTCATTTCATGAAAAATGAGTACATAGGAGAGACGATTGAAACAAAGACTTGAAATATTTATGTATTATTGATTACAACATGCTTGAACACAAAACTACAAGCTTAAAATTAACACTTGTTGTCATTAAAAAATATACACTATGTTCATGGAAGTCTTACTTCCAGAATTACCAAAAACTTGCACTCAGAAAAATTACTAACTTCAAATTTAATAACTACTTGGAACTCTCCTTTCTTACTAAGAGAATCAAAGATTATACATCAAAGAGAGAGAAGAAAAACCCTAACTAAAACCCTAAGAAAAGTCTCAAAAAATGACCATTCTTCCACCTTCAAATCTGCATCATAAACCTGCTTTTCATCTCTTCAAAAATTGCCCAAACAGCACCCCTAGAATTGCCAATTGAAGTTGCTAAATTATGAAAATTACCTCTATAAGCACTTTTCAATTCACCTTTTATGTAGCTTGTCCAAAATTTCCATTTTTACCCACTGTCCACACTGGCCGAAAAAGCTCACTTGAATCTCAGTCTGAAAACTAAAAATATGCCACTTTGGGTGAAAGTCAAAAATAACTTTATCAGTACTTTCCCATTTGCCCAAAATGGCAAAAGTCTCCCTTGACTGGAAAGACTTGTCGCTTACATCTTCTACAATAGTCTACATATACTCAAAGATAAAAAATGTTGGCATTACTGATATTGACATAACCGGTTAATCCAGTGAACCGATATATTAGTTGAGATTTGTCATTGATGACTAACACTGACCGGTGGAGTGGTACCAGTGGAGTGGTGTATCTCAGAAGCAAAGGTGATGGCTTGCAAACAACATGGAAGCAACATCAGAGACAGATGATCAAGGTTCAATCAGTTCAAGGGAAGACAGAATAAGCCAACCGGTTTGTCATTCAAGAAGATTGGTTTTAAGGGCAAATCTTCAAGTTGGTGATTCTGATGATAATGTAGTCACAAAAGGTGACTTAGGCAAGAAGGCTTGAGGTCCTATGCAAACCAGAACCTCATTTGCAAACAGGAAAAGAGTCTTGATTGAAATACTGCAAACAGGTAGCAAAGGATGAATAGGTAGTGAAGAGCGCAGTGGTATACCAGCGAAGTAGAAGGATCAGTAGTGAAGAGCGCAGTGGTATACCAGTAGGACGGTGAAGTAGAAGGAAGATAGATGGTCACCGTAAATCTAGGAGAGGTGATCAGTTACAAAGTTGTGGTGGCAAGAAAGGTGAGTTGGTTAGTTTGTGATAACACCAAACTAAAGGTTGGTGAAGTCAACCTCAGTCATAATGCAGTTAAGCCATGATTTCTTGCAGATTTTTCGGTTTGCACTTAAAAGACTGAACTCGACCTAGAAGTCGCTATTTTGGGGGGATGTAGTGGCAGATTTGGATGAGTAGTTGGTGGAATTGTTGCAGGGCACGTAGAGAAAGAGAAAGAAGATTTGAATTTAAAATCTACTGAGATCTATGATTTCATTGATTAAGGAAACACCTGAAGGTGACGACAGAGGGAGTATAAAGTGTCTTGAGTTTATGCAAAACATTTTGATCAAAAAATTTGCAAAGTGCAAATCCTGTGAGAGGCAATCCAAGGTGTAGAGTGAAGAGTGAAGAAGTGCTAAGTGATTTAGCAGAGCAGAGTGTGTGTGTGAAGTAGACCGACAAAATGTAGAGCCAAGGGTATGAGCAGAGAACTAGTGTAGTGCTGAGCAAACATAACTGGTGCAGACTGAGTATGAGATTCATTGTGATATGATCAAGCTATCAGTAGCTATTCCAACATATCAACTTCTTGTTTCTTTCTAACCATTGCAACTTAAAACCCCTTAACTGGGTGGACTTTAATAGGTCCCTTGGTAAATTTCCTTAACCGGGTGACATCTTAATCGATGATCCTAAGTCCTTTAACAAGGCTATCTCTAACAGGGCAAAGGCACTAATAGGCCTTAAAGGAAATCCCTTAATCAGGTGGCACCTAACAGTGTCTTTGTAATCTCCTAATAGGGATGTCTCCTCACCGGGTGTACTCTAGAAGAGTGCAGATTTTGTGAGTTTCTACTCACATCGTGGTTTTCTCCCATTTGGGTTTCCACAAGATAAATATTGGTGTTCTTGTGTGAATGGTCATGTGTGTGCATGTAGTTTATTATTGTTGCTTATTCTGATAAGCATTAAGTTTGAATACAACACTTGATTAAGTTTAAATATGATATAATTGGTGAAGTGTCGATTCACCCCTCCCCTCTCAGCACTGGTTGGGACTAACAAAAATAACCCCCTTTGTTGTAGTTTGTTTCAAAGAAAATAGTACCCTCTTGGATAGAATAAAACTTTTATTCTCTACTTGCTTCATTATTTTCACACTTGTGACTGAAAATGCCCCTTTTCAAAGAAGCAACTCTTCTTGTGGAATTATAATGTTTGCTAAAAGACAAAAGTGGCCATAGTTGCACTCTCATTTCTGACCTAAAACTCTGCTTCAGTTACATAATACAACATTCTTTGGCAAAGAAAAAATATTCCCCAAATTGTCTTCTTTCTCTAATTACTGGGATTTCAGGCATATTTATTTCAACAGACGCATAAAATCACCTCTTTTATCATTTCATGGTAAATCCTTTCATGAAGGTGGGGGATGAATAGACTCCAACTATACAATTTTGTAACTGGATCAACATTTGAGGTATTAGCTAGAAAAGACATTAGCCCACTCTCACCCTTGCCATTTTTTATGTAGGTATAAATTGTTGATATTCAACATTATATGCATTTCATATGATCAAAGGAAGACTAAAGACTTTGAAGAGGAACCACATCATTTTGGATGAATGAGAAATTGTGTATACTGTGAATCCCAACTAACAATAATTCCACAAAACTCATCCCGCATCGATGACCCAAGTCACAACCAACACCATCGAATCTACAAATTGCATAGCTTAGCACAAATCTCTATCCTTCAATACCTCCTTTGGAATATATTGAACTATACATCAGTGCCCGATCCGTACATTATGAACCCATGAAGATGTTCTTCCTTTTGTTTTAGGCTTTCATCGATGCAGTAGCTTTGTAATTTGTGGAACTATGCTCCTCATAAGACAAAATGCCCCAATTTCTGCACCTACCCCTCACTATGATTTCAGTGCATTGATACTTGTCGCACGGTACATGGCTGAGCCATCTCCCCTGGTTATGACTCATCAAAGTCTGTAGAAGAAATAAAGCCACTAATAGTATATTCAGGTTCACATATTCACCATCTACATGATTACATAAAACCGCTACTTTGCCTTTAAAAAGAAAAAGTCTTCATCACTGCTCATAACCTTAGTTTGTAAAATAGCCACGACTGCATCAATCACCCTTGTATCCTATTTATGCCAGTACCAGGGTCTCACTTTTGCTCGATGCATCTTGTGTCTCTAGAATTCATAGTGATGCAATAAGTCTTGCGTGATCAGTCATTATCTCGCACTTTCAAAACCCATCAACACCTATTGCCTTCTTTGTTAAGAGATTTATTATACGAATGTTTCTCCTATATTATTTTGTGATTGTCGAGAGTGTCAAAATGTCCCTACCCTATGTCTCCTCTTGACTGCCATTGCACATTCAAATCTTGCATCTTTTCTTGTACACAAGCCCTAATTTTCTTATCCCCTTGAAGCTTCGAGCGTACTCCATTTGCCCTAAATTTTCTTTTGTTTTCACATTGCATTATTCACTTTTCATGTGACATCCTTAAATTTCATTGTGATTCACTATCCCGCGCATTCAAATGAACATGAAAACATGGAATGATGAAAGCAATGAGGAAAACTTTAGATTAAAAAATATAAAATCACATACATAGGATTCAGTAGAAATAAAACAATGAAGGTTAGATGCAATAAATAAAACAATGCAATATTAAGAAAATGAAGGCCTTAAATAGTTTAGGTGAAGGGAACAAAATGAATCTATAAGTATTGGGTGAAGGGATCTAAATAAAACATAAGAATGTAAAACAGTAAGGGTAAGCAAAATCTGAACAGGAAATGAAATTGAAGGAAACAATGGAACATGAAATGAATGTGTAGGAAATAACATCACAACTTGAAAATAAATAGGGTTTACATAAATGAATATAAAGGTTTGTAAAAATTAAAAACAGTAAAGGTTAGTAAACAATGTGAGGGTTTGTAAAATTGAAAAGGAAATGAAGAGGAAGGAAATAATAGAACGTGAAATGAATATGAAAATATGAAATACTGTAAAACAAAAGTAATTGATGAAGGGAACTAAATAGAGAAAAAGGAAATGAAGCAAAACCATAACCACGATGATGTAAAACAATAAGAGCAATTATAAATTGGAAGAAAATAAATAAGAGCATCTAAAAAAGTAAGGGGGAAGACGAGGTTTAACAATAAGAGCAGTTATAAATTGGAAGAAAATACATACTTGGAAGCTTGTTGTGTCTTCTTCGAATTTTTTGATGCCTTCTGTGTCTTCCTTCTCCCATTCAATGCCTTCTATGTCTTCTTTGTGACTCAAATGATATTATTTCATTGCTCTTTGTATGATTTAAACGTAATACTTGTTTGTGTGGCCTCTTTGATGTTTGTACTCTTGCCATTTCAAATTTTGAATCTAGATTGCATTTGCAGTGCCCATTTGATATTGCCATTTATGTTTGAGTTGATTGGTTTTTAATGAAAAATGGTGGCCTTACACAATTTTGTTGTGGATGCAGGTGGGAGAGGAGGTGAAGTGACTAGTAGATGTGCAGTGAGATGACTAGTTGGTGTGCTGGAGAGCTAGACATATGGGACAGAGAGCCCAAAAATGTGTGGACTTGGACATCTTATTGTAGGCATACATGGTCTTAGGTGTAGGGTGTAGTTACCACCATCTTTTGTGTCGAGGGTTGTTTACGTGGCAGTCTATTGTTGGGACTTATTTTTAAGTATGATGACAGGCCTCAGAACAACGTAAATCTTATCCTTACATTTTGTTCATGTGGGCATGCATAAGTTCTACATGGGGCCCACTATTGTGCACGTTAGTATCTATCATTGTTATGGTGAACGATATAGTTGTACTTGCTTGACTCCTTTGTTTGGTACTTAATGTTTTCATTTGATATATATGTATATTTCTATCAAATTTTAACTCGAATATAGCATGTTTAGGATCCCACGCACATATTGGGGTATCTCCCCTATAATATATCATTTTTCTTTATTTTTATTGACTTGTATTAAAAATAATAGATAGCAAATTCAATTTTTGAAACAAAAAAATTCTATTTTTGTACATTTCATAAAAATATATCATTGAAATGACAAATAATGTTGTTGCTTGTACAAATGAAACAATGGCATTAAAAAATGTACTTGTAATTGCTTCTTTTTAGCTTTGAAATTTGCCACAAAAAAAAAGAAAAGAAAATTGTGTCGTGTTTGTTATTCCCAACACATGAACTGGACTTTGTTGGCAAGAGACACTGTTTTGGTGAAGATTGATGCATGGAAGACACTTATGGGTTGTCATTGATGGAAACTTAGTTTGGTAGTCACATCTGATGTACATAGATCTGACTTAACGAAAGTCATTTTGTTCATAGGCATAAGTCTGGAAGGTGGAACTCAGTAACCAGTAAAGCATGAGACCATGGTGCATATCTTCACATTGGTGTTGTAATTTTGGTTGCGGTGATCAAGGTAGTTGATTCAAGGTCCAAGGTAGTTTATTTCATCATCCTAGTTTATGGTGTTGAATTGTGTGCAAGTTTAGTGGTCTGGTATTCGATAATTCAGTTAGAGTAGAGATATTTTGGTGTAACGTGCTTTGCGAAATCTTAGGGTTGATTTCAGTGATCAGTTTCATGTTCAAGGTGATTGGGATGACTTATGGAAAGCTTATTGTCATCTTGTTTTTGGTCTGCATTTGGATTTGTGGATGGGTTGAGCTGATTTGGTGATACACATTTCATGTTGTGTGTTATATGGTTTTTGGAATCCGATATAGTTAATGATTCTTTTTGTTGGTGTGGATATATAAGATTAATTTGGTTGATCATTTTGGTGTATGTCATGAGTGAAGAGAGTTTGTATGAGTGAATTTGCAAGTTTGGTGAATGTGATTGAAGGTTTTGGTGGTTCGGTGAGTGTCAAGGCATGAAAACAAAGCAGAGTGATAGATCAGGTGCAGGAGACAATCTGAGCCTAACCAGAATTGCATTTTTGCATACTTAGATGCTATACTTTAGTTCATTCATCATTATAATCATTTTTATTAGCCTATAAGGCAGTGAGCCTTCCTTTGGGTTGTAGCCCCTTTTTGTAATTGAGCACTGAGCTCTAGGTAGTGTGCCTGAATACAAGTGCATTCCCCTTATGTAATATTATAATACTTTTGGCCATAGTATAATAATATCGTGGGTTCAAATCCCATTGTGGTTTTTCCCTTTTCGGTTTTCCACATAAAAATATTGGTGTTATGATTGTGTGGATAATTGCTTTGATTTTCTACATTTCTCTTTCTTCCTTGTGGATCCAGTGGATTAAGAATCAACCTAATAAGTTTGCAAATTATATAGCACTCATTCACCCCCCCTCTTAGTGTTCATTGATTCCAACAATTGGTATCAAAGCCTAGTTCCTCATAAGAATCCTAACAGCTTGAGGAAGATCCAGAAGATTGAATCAATGGACTCTAGTTTGTAGAGACAACTTAGTGTGGCACTTGAAGATCTTGATGCATCAAGGAACGGAGTAAGTTCTCTTAAAAGAAATCTGAATGCAGCTGAAGACTTCATTGAAACCTTGAAAGATCAAGTGAGCATATCAAGAGAGAAGAAAAAGGAGCTGATGGACAAGTTGAAGGAGAAAGAAGAATAAAGTGTTGACAATCAAACCCTACAAGACAAGACAGATGAATGTGAGAAGCTGGCTAGGGAGAATGCAGTCTTGAAGAATGAAATGCAATCCATTGTAATGAAGCTAACCAAGGAGATTGAAGACTAGAAGAAGAATGAAGAAACCTTAACTTAGTCACTAAAGGATAGATCTGATGAATGTTGCAGATTAACATATGAGAATGATCAGTTAAAGCTTGAATTGGTGCAATGCAAGAATGATGGACAAGAACTTGAAAGACAGATCATAATTATAAGAGATGAGCTTTCTACTGCTAATGAGTACAAAGAAAAATTCAAAGCTAGTTTAACCCGGTTGGATTAGATCCTGGAAAGTCAGAGACATGGGAAAGACATGTGAGGACTTAGATTTGAGAAAAGAGAATCCTTCGGTTCTAGTCAACACAATCATCAAAAGACTAAGAAACCTTCGATAAGAAAACCTAATGCCTATAAATTCAATGGTAAATGTTTTGTTTGTGGAAAATTTGGTCAATTGGCAATTCAATGCAGAAGTAAGATGAATAATGGGATGATGAATAACATGATGAATAATGATCCTACCTTTACCGGTCAATATTTCATATAAAACAATTTTGGTCATAAGTCAAACATGTTCATAATAGTGATAAATAATTTTTAGAACAAGAGATGCTATGCTTGTGGGATGTTTGGGCACATTTCTAACCAATGGAGGATGAGACCAAATTAGATGAAATTTAGGCCTGTGCAGAGAAATGTTGTTTGTCATGCATGCAAAAAATCCAATCATATTGCAAGATATTGTAGGAGCAAGAATGCTCTGGTGAATAGGAATAATTCAAATGAAAAGGGAAAAGCTAAAGTGGAAGAGATCAAATATTAGGATAAGAAGACGTGGGTTAAAAAGGAAGATTCAAATGTGCAAAATGGCTCCACACCTGATTTCGGTGTTGGAATCTCATCCGATAACTAAGGCCAAATACCTTAGGGGGAAGTTTTTCATGTAGATATTTAGAACCCCCTTTTTAGATATTTGTAACTGATTGAGGATGGTTACAAATGATGGAGATTAACTTTATAGATGATACTCGAAAGATTTCATGGTGGTCTAAATATCCGGTGATGGATTCTTGAAGAAAGAAGATATCCGAAAGCTTTTAGGGTTGTGCATTTATTACAACTAAAATTTAGGTTTCTAAAGGATAAAAAGGCATTCTTCTATTCATTTTTCACATTGTGAATGAAGTGTAAGAGCAGTTTGAAAAGCGATTTAGCAGCGAAATTCGAGCTTGTAATAATTTGTCAAAGATTCCTTGCATTTGGTAGTAATTGAAAAGGTATTTATCCATTCTCGAGCTATCTATTCATACCCTAATCTCAAAATGTCATCAACATCTGGTGTTGCAACTCCACTTGTCATTAAGATTACTGAGAGGGAAAGGCCTGTATTCAAAACGTGTCCATTTAAATTAGTTGAGGATGACCCAGAAGGTGCATTTTCTATGTACTGCATAACCAAGATATTAGGGCATACATCCACTGCAACATCGAAGAGCTTGTAAATGCAGATATGTTCTCACTATATATCAAGCATATGATGGATGGTACGGGAAATTTGAAGCCAAAATTGAAGTCATTACATGATAAGGGTTTCACCCAATTCATTCATTTCCTCATGTTCGATGAGCCCGAAATGGTCCGATACATTCTGAGTCGAATCCATGATAAATTCATGTGGCTGGACTAACCTCACAAGATTACCAATCAAGCCATTCAAGCAGTTACCTATTTAAATGCAAGCGGTGAGATCCCCGAATTGAGGAAAGTTCAAAATACAATGGTAACAAAGGTTACCAAATACCAAATCGATAGTTGGTCGATGACAATCAATGATATCATTAAGCATGATGTAAGATTTGCCTCGATGGTGATGGGATACAAGGTATATCAATACAGGAGACAAAACTATATATCTGACACTGCTATATTTGCAGCTTATCAAATGTTGAAAGAGGACAAAAGGTGTGATATTTGTGGGGTTCTTCTCAGTGAGCTATTGAGCAATTTGAAGAAGATAAAGAAAGACAAGAAACACGTATTCAAATTTGGTTCCTTGATTGTTTGTTTAGCATTGTGTTTTCTAAATGAAATCCCTAGTATTGGGAAGATTCAATGGGCTTATGATAGACTAGTGGTAGTTCAAATAAATGAAGGTTTGCAGGATTTGGGTGACACAATTGCACATAAATCTACTTTGTGGGGATATTTTAAATCATTTCAAGCAACAACGCAAAGTAGAGAAAGGATCCCTAAAGAGATTGTTGAGAAATACGAGAAAACCATTTGCTTCATGGTTGATAAGGACCAATGCCACATGCAGGTAGTTGAGTTGAGAACTATTTGGATCATGCCCATGGGGTATGAGGTGGATGCAAACACTCTTGATGCATATGCTCAACACTTGTTGAGTCAGCCAGTGGATGATAAGGAATAAAGCTTCGGTTCATACAAGGAAAAAGAATTAGACTTGCATAAGAAATTCACTGAGCTGACAAGGAAGAGGAAAGTAAGAAATGAGGTTGAGGAGCTAGCAGAACAAATGGTATATCTAAGGAGGCCGTGCAAAGTGCAAGAGAGAAAAATATATTGAGGGAGGAGGACATGAAAAAACCTAAGAAGTCAAAACCTATTCCCACTCCTCTAAAGCAATCAAAGCCTAGACAGTCTCAATCTGCACCTACCTCCGGTGTGCAAAAGCCCAAGTCTCTAACAACAACATCATCCAGTGGGGTGGAAAAGATAAAGAAGGAGAAATATTGTTGCCACTGCCGAGGAAACATAGACTTAATTTGATGAAGTAGTAAAAGAGGTGAAGACAACCACCTATGCTAGAGTGGTGAGGAAACCACAATCCAGTGGAGCCCAACAATCAAAGAAGCCAAGAGCAGAACCCGAGTCATCCAGAAAAGACAAAGCAAGAAAGAAACATAAGTTATAATTGGATGCAGCTCTCAAATCCGGTTAAATTGAAGGTACATTTGAAGTTGTGCCTCCATTGACCTTGGAAGAATTAATTGATGAAATTCTTAAGGATGAGAATTTGAATAATGTGCCTACATATTATGAAAATTTTGATGATAAAGATCAGAGAGAAATTGAGGAAGTAGTTATTGAATTCATGGATGTCTATAGTAAGACATTGATAGATCTTTCATCCATGATCCCTAAAAATGTGTATGACATTTTGGATGCAAGAAGACATACAACTAGTCTAGAGGATGAGAGAATAAAGGAGTATGTACTAGTAAATCTATCCTTAGTCATTTCTAAAGATGAAGTTACTAGATTATTAAAACTTATAAAGGATAAATTTTGAAGTAAGAAGAGGGTAAATAATATTATGCTTAGCAAGATAGATGAGGTAACCAAAGAGACAAGACAATTTTGAAACAATTTTTGATAGAACAAAGAATTGATGTGAATCTGGAAGAAACATCACATGACACGTTTGTTTTGAAAGTACATGCCACTGTCCCTGACAAGCAAAAGGAACAATCATCTAAGAAAGTCACTCCAAAAGAGCAACCCAAGGCAGATACCACAATTGATGATGATAATGCCAATGTTGATATCTCCGGTGACACTGTACAGGATCCTTCAGTGATCCAAGTCATTTCAGAAAACACAACCGAGGAGATAGTTGATGCAGATTTGGATAAGGAAGGTGGTGAGAAAGGTGAAAAGGATGTGAGTGCAAAGGCTGTAGATAAGGAGAAAGGAGAGGAGAAGACAGATTAGGCTCTGACAATAATGGCAAGAGACACTGGAGCTGACAAAGGGAAACAAGTTGCTACTGATTCAACCAATTTTGGTCAAGGACCTATTGATTTGAGCTTCTTATCTCCCATTCAAGCATTAAAATTGGCAACTCTTTCCCAAGCTAAAGCTAGTGAGGAATTGCTTAAGTCCCATTCTGCTGACAAAAAGTTGATATCATTGGAAGGAGACATGTTGGAGAAAATTATGCCATCTTTCAAACCAGACTCATCTGATCCCTCTAATAAGTTTAAAGGTTTGTTGAATGTTGTAGGTTCTCAATTTGAGGCTTTGGAGAAGGTAACAAACATCAAAGTTTTGAATCAATTCAATGCTATGAGATTAAGACAATTTTTTAAGACGATTGAAGATGATAGAGTCAGTTTGGTAGCTGCACTGAAAGGTATTCAAGATGCACTGAAAGGTATTCACTATAGACATTAATAAGAAAATAAGGGAATGTGAAGGTCAGCTAGCCAATGTATCTCAGTCATATGCACCTCAATTGGCATTGGCTAGCAGTTTTGAACCCCAAGCCTTGAGCTTATTAGATAAGATTAAGAGTTTGAATCAGGAGAGGGAAATAATTTTGAGTAGAGTAGGAGAAGTGAGAAGTCTTATCACTCTGTGGATAGATTCTTTGATGATTAGCATGTAGGATGACTCGTTCCGACAGACAAAAGAGGAGCAGAGATGCATGGCTACCTTTTCAGTGGAATGATCAACATTTTGGAAATCTTGAAGAAGGCATGGGATAATCATCTATTGTCCCTTAGAGAAATGTTTGCAGACATATTCCAATTTTTGTGAGAAACTGTATATATCAATTTTGGTGGATTCCTATCTTTGGCATTGCTGTCAAAGGGGGAGAAAGTAGAGTAAAAAATGGTGCTAATACTCAAGAGGAGCTTGTATACTTTTGGTGAGTTCGAAATTTTGAAGTTTTGGAGTCTTCAGTGTATAGTTCATTTTTCACAGTGTTGCCATCAATGCTAAAGGGGAGATTGTTGGCAAGAGACATTGTTCTGATGAAGATTGATGCATGGAAGACGCTTATGGGTTGTCATTAATGACAACTCAATTTGGTAATCACATCTGGTGTACATAGATCTGACTTACCGGGAGTCATTTTGTTCATAGGCATAAATTGGGAAGGTGGAACTCAGTAACCGGTAAAGCAAGAGACCATGGTGCATATCTTGACATTGGTGTTGTAATTTTGGTTGCGGTGATCAAGGAAATGAATTCAAAGTTTGAGGTAATTTATTTCATGATCTTAGTATTCCATGTTGAAATGCATGCAATTTTAGTGGTCCAGTATCTGGTAATTCCGTTAAAGCAGAGCTATTTTGGTGTAACGTGTGTTGCAGAATCTTAGGATTGATTTCGGTGATCAGTTTTGTGTTCGAGGTGATTAGGTTGACTTATGGAAATCTTATTGTCATCTTTTTTTGGTCCACATTTGGATTTGTGGATGGGTTGAGCCAATTTGGTGATACACGTTTCATGTTGTGTGTTATTAGATTTTTGGAAGCCGACATGGTTAATGATTCTTTTTGTTGGTGCAGATATATAATATTAATTTGATTGATCATTTTGGTGTATTTCATGACCAAAGAGAGTTTGTATGAGTGAATTTGTGAGTTTGGTGAATGCGATTGAAGGTTTTGGTGGTCCGGTGAGTGACAGAGTAGGAAAACAGAACAAAGTGACATATCAAGTGCAAGAGACAATCCGAGCCTAACAGGAATTGTATTTTGGCATAGTTAGATGCTATACTTTAGTTCATTCATCATTGTTATCATTTTTATTAGCCTATAAGGTAGTGAACCTTCCTCCGGGTTGTAGCCCCTTTTTGTAATTGAGTGGTGAGTTCTAGGTAGCATGCCTGAATGCAAGTACATTCCCCTTATGTAATATTATCATACTTCAGGCCATAGTATAATAATATTGTGGGTTCAAATCCCACCGTGGTTTTTCCCTTTCCGGGTTTCCACGTAAAAATCTTGGTGTTATCGCTGTGTGGATAATTGCTTTGAGTTTATGTATTTCTCTTTCTTTCTTGTGTGTCCAGTGGATTAAGAATCAACATAGTAAGTTTGCAAATTATATAACACTGATTCGCCCCCCTCTTAGTGTTCATTGATTCCAAAAGACTTTGTCGTATATTTATCTTTATTTGCAATTTAATGCTGTGCGAAAAGCTATTTTTTTGCAATAAATACCCTTTTAAGGACAACACTCACATCATTGGAAAACATTATCTATTTATTGCCTAACACAATAGAAACTTTTTTTGTTGATAAAATGCAAAAGAATTACATACGAAAGATAGTCATAAAACTATCAAAGAAGGTTGTTACACAAAGAAGTGATGTTATAAATAACAACCAACAGTACATAACTTATTACCAATAGGACATAACTTATTACTAGCTGTTTATGGTGAAAATGGATAACAATAATAACAAAATTGAAAGGCTAAATGAATTCAACCACCAAACCCTAGCCTAACAACAACAAAGATCCACCATAACATATGAAGATTACCTAAGACAATGCAAATAACTCAAAATCACAAAGATTATACCATCACATGTCCAATAGGGTTTTGATCTCCATTCTTCCTATCTCCATTGATCTTGCTTGATATATTTGCTCTCAGATTTTTATATGCACAAGAGCTCAACAAAGAACGGAATGTGGTTGCAAGTAGGATCGTAGTGTAGCCAAGTCCTCCAAAATTGTTGATTAGTCTGAGTGATTAGAATGCATAGAATGATTAGGAATGAATGATTAGGGTCATTAGGGTTTGATAATGAAGAAAGAATCTCCTTAAATAGAAGACACAATAAGAAATGGAGGGTTAAGATTGAGAGGTGTAAAAGGAGAGGTCGGCTAAGATTAGAGGGTAGGTAAAAGAAATAGCAAAATAATGAAAGAGGTAGGTAGTGTATGAATTAAGAGATGAATGGCATGTGTCATGTGTAGAAAAAGATAATGAATTAATTAAATAAATAAAGATTTATTTAATTAATAGAATCTGAAGTAGGACAATTAAATAAATAAAATATTTATTTAATTTAGGAAAGGGATAATTTAAATAAATAAATGTATTTATTTAAATGAGAAATAAGGCTAGAAGAGGATAAATGAATTAATTAAATAAATAAAAATTTATTTAATTAATAGAAGAATTAGGCTTAGATAATTAAATAAATAAAATATTTATTTAATTAGACATGACAATTTTGAGTGTCTACATTTTGCCCCTCTTTGAGACAATGCGGCTTGTCGTGTTGTTTCAAAGAAGATAAGATGAACTGATACAGAGTTGCCCCAAGATGGGAATTATATGCCCCCTCGAGAGATTGGATGAAAATGTCTGAAAAGATTGCAAACAATCTCTCGATAAGAAAGACGGGATAGAATGGACTGATCAGATAAAGTGACAAAGTCACGGGATAAGGAAAACTGACTCGGGAAATGAGAGCTAGGGCAATCTATAAGATAGACCACGGGGGAAAATACATCCTCATTGTCATCTACACCGTCACAAGAGCTTAGTGCAAAGCGAAAATAAAGCAGCAACAGTCAGCAGCGATGGCTTTTGTTCATAGTTTCGACCGTGTTCGCCGATTCTAGAGGCCAACGGAGGCAGGAGAGCCAGTGAGTACCACAAAACCTCCTCGTACTTTGATGCATTTATTGTTGTCATTAATGCATACTAGGTAATGTAATAAATGCGCATTTATGTCTTCCAGGTCAAATTGGCAGTTCTGTGATGAACATATGCTGTCGATTGGATAAGCTGCTGAGAGGATACACTCAAGAAGGTCCTCTAGGGAAGACTAAGATAGATCAAGGCACTTTGTGATGAACAGTGAGTACCAAGATAAAGTACTTTGTGATGAACAGGGAGTACTAAAATATGAGCAGCACTTTGTGATGAACAGGGAGTGCAAATGTGAGTAACACTTTGTAATGAACAGTGAGTGTCACACACATAGTACTTTGTGATGAACAGGGAGTACTACTAGGATAGATAGCAACACTTTGTGATGAACAGTGAGTGTCACTAGGATAAATAGCTATGTGCATTTAGATAGCGAGTAGCATTTTGTGATAAACAGTGAATGCCACTATGACTGACATGATTTGATTTGCTTGACTGCAGGAGTACTTGCCGATGCTGGAGTCACGGGAGAGATTCCCATCGACTCAGAGGTTGCGACCTGAGTTGACAGCTGAGGACTGAGCTACTATTGAGGTTATGGGATTGAGATACATTCTGTATGTGCCTGAGTTTCGGGTGAACATGGGATTGTTGACTGCACTGGCTGAGAGATGGCACTCAGAGACTTGTAGTTTGCATTTGCCGATGGGTGAGATGACAGTCACCTTGGAGGATGTATATAGGATTCTACGGATACCGATCGATGGGGAGTTAGTACCCTATGATCGAGACGGAGATAGGGATGCACTGAGACGAGTGTTCTAGGATCCAGGACTAGGGATGAGGGTGGGACATGTGGCATGGGATACCATGACATGGACAGGATTAGCACTACCAATAGTGTTGACAGGAGTTATCAGTGGGTTCCTCTATCTGGATAGGACGACACGAGGGGTGGCTGCAGGGGACACAGGGGCCAGGAGAGTTGATCTTGGGGTGGGTCCTTCTAGGGCTCAAACTCCATCGAGGCCAGGCGGCTCCGAGGGAGGGAGTTCATCATAGCCTTAGAGGGCTCCCTATGTATCAGTATTGTACCATTTTTGTATTGTAGACACCTGCGGGTGATTTTGTAGCCATATGATTCTTTTGACATCATTGTATCATGACACTTTTGATTATATATGAGAGATGATCCATTTTTGCGGCAGCTATATGCATGCATACCTATGTGATGAAATGTTCTTATGTGATACATGTTTTATGATATGGATGCTTATATGATGCAATGCAATATATTTTTGTTCTTTTATGTTGTATATGTGATGCATGATGCAAATGTGAATGTATGTAATGCAAATGAATATGATAATGCAAATGATTATTTACATAATGAAAATGTGAGATGTGCTAACATATGTTGTATGCAGGATGTGATGCAATTGTGATATCTATATGTATGTATGAAATGCTTATATGTGGTGATGCAGATGCGACTATATGAAATGCAAATGTTTTTGGTGTGTCATTATACTCAGTCATGTGACAGCGGGCTACGCGGACTTGAGAAGGACGATGGAAGTCAATCAAGAAAGGGGGATGGAAGACAGAAGATATGAACGTGAAAGAGCTTCTTGTGCATTATCATCATTGAGCTTTATTATGGCAGAATAGGTTATGACAATCGAGGCATTTGTTCGGCCCAAAAAGTCATTGTACCTGTTTGCATGGAGATAAGATAGTCACAAACAAGGAATGCCCCAGTTCATACTAGACTCACAATGTCCTCATATCCTTGGACAAGTCATAGCATTACTAAGAGACAATCCACAGACATCAAATGCAAATAGGTGACGATACCCCATCCTCGCCTTTCTAGTCAAAGACATCCTGGAGATAGAATCTCTAGTCAAAGACATCCTGAAAAAGCTAAAAGACATGTCACCAAAAAGATAAAATCAAAAGAAAACTAAGACTCGACACCAACATCCACTGTAGTCCTCAAGTTTAGTGTCTCTTGTCACTTGTTTAAGTCTTATTTTGATTGTGGTCACAATGTTCACTTTCACAAAAAGGATAGATAGCACTGAACCATATGTTGTCTGAGTCCGTTGAAAGATTTGATTTGTTGAAGCCCATTGTTGCTGCTGTGTGTCTCATCTAAAACTGATTGAATCCATGAAACTGATACTTTATTGTGGAGAAAATGGAACTTTATTGCGGATCTATGATGCAAATGCTGCTTTATTACGGATTGTGCGCGGATAGACTGAAGGAAGCTGGAAGAAACTGTACTCCTCGAAACATGTGATGTTCTCAGTTCCACACCCATCACTAGACGTAGGAATTGCCTTAGTCACAGATAGGAGCTGATTTATTATGGATGGAAAGGGAGTGAAAAAGGGAGGGTTATGGATGGCTAACCAATCTTAGGTAGATCAATAACAAGCCATGATGGGAATGGGTAAGTTTATTGTGAGTGAATAGGTTGTGAGTGTGTGCAAAGTGAAAGGATGAAAGAGAATCCTGAAGGAGAGAGGAGCAATGTCTCTACGCATGGCGCTGGTGACCCAGTTTTCACCATGGTACTTGCCCAGGGCGCCACCGAAGTGGTTTTCACCGTTGGACAAAATTATTTTTCTTTACTTTTCTCGATTTTTCAATTTTTTTGTTGTCACAAGGCGCCTGTTTGCCAGGTTTTCACCAAGTAACGATTTTTTTGTTTTATAATTTTTTTGTATTTTTTTGAAAATTTTTGATTTTTTTTTTTGTATTTTTGAATTAGGATGTTCCGAAGAGCTTATGTGTAGAACCTGCGAAGGTGCATGCTGTTGATAGGATCCTCCAAGGGTTCACCTTCTGTAGTTGAGAGCTGATATGCCCCAGATCCATATACCGCTGTGATGATGTAAGGACCAGGCCAGTTTGGTTCGAACTTGCCCTTCTTATCTCTGTCTTGCTGATTCTTGGGGTTCTCTCTGAGTACTAAGTCACCTACCTCAAATGCGCGAGGCTTGACTTTGTGATTGTAGCTGCATTGTTCCTTGACTGAATGATGTGTAGCTTGAGTGACTGTCTTCCTTGATAAAGGAACTGAGATAGAATTACTAGTGTGTGGACTACACAGGCCCATATGCGTGTCACCTAAAGAAGTTTGGGCATCACTGATAGCAAAGTCCTTTGAGGAAGCTCCATTAAAGGTCCATGATGTATCACCAGAAGGAAAAGGATGTGTGGAACAAGTGGATGAGTTATGAAGGCTTATGATTGTGAAAAGAAGTGAAAGTAGGATAGCATGATGGAGACTTAGGATCAACAAGTATGCTTTTTGACTAGCAATTGTAGAATTTTTGCCCCCAGTTATTTTGATATTAGGGGATATCAACTCTTGCTCTTTTTCTTTCATAGGATTTTTATCCTTGAATTTGATTTTTGCAGAGTCCAATAGCTTTTGATTTTGATTTGGACTAAAGGACTTTTCTTTAGTTTTTACTTTTAGATTTTTCTTTTCAAAGCTTGATTTGTGATCCCCAATGAGTAAGGGCTTTTGTAATTCTTGTTGATCCAAGTTTGGGAGCGAAGTGGAAATGGAATGAGTGGATGAAATGGTAAGGCTATGTGAGTTCTCAAGAGGGTTGGCGATATGCTCAATAGATTCTTCACTGGAACCACTCTTAGGACTATTGATATCAAGAGCTGCTTGCACCGCTGGAGGAGATTTGCATTCGGACTTAGTAGCCACAACACTAGGTGGTTCACACACAATTCCTTGGTCTTGCATATTGCTTGTAGATTGTTCTTGTCGATTGAATATCTTAGGAGACTGTGGGAGTTGATCAAGATGAAAGATATACTCACCACATCCCATGTCTTTAATCTTGAACTTGTCTTCTTTTAGCTCTGCCTATTTTGATGTAGAAGCTTTTAAGGATTCAGGATCCACATATGCCGATGAAGGAATAGCTTCGCAATTGACTGGGATTGTTATTTCTGATCTAGGTTGTAGATTGTTGCAATATATGAATGGATTTGGATCCGCTTTGACAGTCACTTCAGCTCCATTGTGTGGGAACTTGATACATCGATGATATGTAGATGGTATTGCTCTCATCTCATGAATCCAAGGACGTCCTAGCAATATGTTGTATGCAAGATCTAAATCAAGTACTTGACAAACCACATCCTTTGTAACTGGCCCAACTCTAAGAGGCAAGGTGACTGTGCCTTTGGATGAGCGCTCTTCATCATCATATGCCTTGATGGTAATTTTGTTTGTAGAATTCACAGCTTTGTCAGAATATCCCAATTGTCTTATGGTACTCAAGGTACAAATGTTAAGACCTGCTCCTCCATCTATCAAGACTCGCTTTATTCGGTGTTTATGTATGAAGGCTTCAATGTGTAAAGGTGCATTATGAGGCTGACTTATGGAGGCATCATCGGCTTTTGTGAATGTGAGGGAATGTGGAATGGATAGGTATCCCACCATGGCTTGAAACTGGTCCACGTTCAGATCAGTAGGGACAGCAGTGTCTCTCAAGATTTTGTCAAGGATAGCTTTATGTGCAGGAGATATACGTACGAGCTCAAGAATAGAGATGAGTGCAGGTGTCTTCCCTAGTTGTTCTACAAGATCGTACTCAGGCTTGGTAGATAAAGGATTGGTATTCTTAGTGGAGGCACCTGACAATGTAATCTTACCTCGACGGGTTGTAACATGACATTCAGAGGTAGATGCGGATGAAGATCCCACACCTTTTAGGACAATTTTGGGTCTTTGAGAAGGATTCTCAGGATTTTTATTTTTGATAGTAATGGTAGAAATATAATTGTCCATTGAGATGTGATTGATAGTAGAATCATAATTGTAAGGTGCTCTAGTATAATTGGCTTGATCATCTGTGACTTTGCCTTTTCCCTTGTCATGTTTTGGGAATGGTTCCTTAAACACCTCATGCTCTTGATTAGATGAATGTCCCTCAATCTCTATATCTCCTCTGTCAATGAGATCTTGCACAATGTTTTTCAATCGATGGCAATTACTTATCTTGTGACCCTTGCTCTTATGAAACTCACAATATTCATCATCATTCCACCAATTCGGTTTGACCTTTGGTTCATATGGAGGAAAATCTGGAACTGTGATCACTTTGTTTGCTACAAGCTTTTTGAATACTAATTCAAGTGGTTCTCCCAATGGAGTGTACTTCCTTCATGGTTTTGAAGTTGTTTGATTGTTCACTTGATTGTTGGTAGAACTTGATCCAGAAAAGATGAACTTTGGTCTCACTGTGTTGGCATCAACAACACCATCATTAACTGTATTCTTGTTCTTGTTCCAAAATTTTGGTTTATCCTTTCCTTTGAAGTCCTCTTTGTTTTCTTTGAATAGTTTGATAACTCCTTGTTCAATTAAGACTCTTTCTGTTGCTAGGCCCTTTTCAATGACATCCTTGAATGTAGACAAACAAGCTTTTCTGAGATCATAGCCAATAGCCTTGTTAACGTTTTGTGTGAACATCTCCACCATTTGTTTTTGCGGGATCTCACAAGAGCATCTGCTAGCTAGGTTTCTCCATCTCTGTAAAAATGTTGCGAAAGATTCTCCTTCTTTTTGTTTAGTATTGCACAAGGTAGTAACTGAGACATCTGTTTCAATGTTGTAAGAAAAATGCTGAATGAATGCTTCTGCCAAGTCACCCCATGACTTAATACCGGGAGGTAATTGAGAAAACCATTCCATAGCTTGATCTCCTAAGCTCTGTGGGAATAACCTCATTAAGTATGTTTCTTCTGCCGCTACCTCAATGCAAGCTGTGAAGAATTGTCTTATGTGTGCCTTGAGGTCTCCTCTCCCTCTATATTTGTCGAATTTTGGTGTCACAAAATGTGGAGGAAATGGAGGCATTGGAATGCTCTTATCGAAGGGATAAGGGTATATATCTCTCATAGTATATGTAGGTTTTGATGTACTCATGTCCTCCACTTTCTTTTGTAGATCTCTAATTTGTTGTTCCAAATTATTCTTGGGAGGAGACTGATTTCTTGTAGCATACCCCATGTTTGAAATAGCCATTTGAGGAGGAGCTTGTTGCATGTATGGATGATACTGATCGTAGACATGTCCATATGGAGGTCTATATTGTTGCGACATATATGGAGCACTTGGCATAACTTCTTGTTGAGGGACTCCATATCTGTTTTGTGTGTATAAACCATATTCAACAGGTCTTCCATTTTCCATTGTGTTGCCCCCAATTTTGACATGAGGTCTCCTTGTGTCAAAATTTTGAGGATGTCCTTGAGTATCCACTTGTCTTGATTGACCCATATCTTGAGCATGTGTTTGAGCATAGGGCCTCCATAATGGTCTTTGAATGTAAGTATCATATGTTTGAGCTTGTGTATGTGGGATTGCTGGTTTTTGAAGCAAAACTGATGGTGACTCAGGCATCATATTCGGTCCTCTATTTCCTCCACTATTTGGTCTCCTTTGATCCATGTTGGATTGAGTTTGTTGTGAGGGTCGACTTTCCATAAGTTGAGATAAGTCAAAATCATGCGGTATTTTAGCTCCACTTTGTGCCATCATGTTTAAAAAGTATTGACGATCTCTCTTCATTATCTCTTCAACCAATCTATTGAATTGAGGATCCATTATGGATTCTTGTATGTCTGCTGATAGTATTGAAGAGTTGTCAACATTGTCATTGTGTGTAGTATTGTTGTTTATAGCGTTTGCGCTTTCCACATTTGGATTGTTTCTATAAACATTCATGTTTGGTAATGTAGTGTGCTCAGGATTGTAGAATAGATCATTGTCATACTCATAAGAACTCATGTTTGCGGATTCTTGAGCTTCTTTAGCTATTCTCCTAGATTTTTGAAGGCAGGTTTCAACCATGAACTAGGTGTTTGACCAATATGTGAGAGACTAGATGAAAAATATGAAAAGAGTATGGAAGACCAAGAGTTGTATGGAGTGTAAATGAATCTTGAGGTGTACTTGCAATGTCCAAAGTGTAAGACCAAGTATGTAAGTAGTAGAGTAGGTGTGACTTCCAAAGAGAGGATAGTTTCTCTTGATGAGGTAAGCTGACCTTGACTCTAAGTAAGACCAAATGAGACCCAAAGGTAAGAAACCTTGATGAGGGACCACTTAGCAAAGTGTAGTAGTATGTAGTGTGTTGACAAAGTATGATGAGGACAAGCAAGTGACCTTTTGACTCAAGTTTAGACAAATGTGGATGTAAAATGAGATGTGAAGCAATGATGGACTATGTGAGACCCAAGGACAGGTTGAATGCTAGATGAAACCTGAAGAAACAACCTAGGAAGCTCAAGTATTCCGAAACTGATTTCTCTTGTTTGCTGGACTGTGAAATTTTTCCAATTTGTGAAGTTTTTGGTTGTGACCAAATCTGAATGTTTGACTATTTTTTGTGACAAGAGGACACAATGTTGATGAGGACTCAATGTTTGCAAGTGTTTAGACTGCAAAATGACTCCAAGAAAGTGTGTTGTTTGATGTAAAATTGTTTTGCATACACTTGAAAACACAAAAGACACAATGTTTTGTTGTTTGGTCTTGATTGTTTGAATGTTTAACATAAGTCAAGCACAATTCTTATGGCTGGCCAAGACAATAGTTGTTGATCCCACATGGGGTTTTACCCCCGAGACTACGCTATTCAGAGCGGATACTTAGATGCTTGACCTCACTGGCTCCACCCTCGGCACTCACTTCTCGGGTCAGCCAAGCATCAGTCCCCATGAAAACTCCCCATGGCGAACTTTGTATCTCTACTAAGAACCGTATGTGTGTGGGCCGCTACCAGAGGTCCGACCTCCTGCCCCAACAACTAGAAGGATTTGGGCCTCTAAAACAAAATGGTGCTAGTAAGGGCATCCGCTCATGTGGCCATACATGCGGCACTTTCAGCTCTGTAAATACAGAAGGCTCCCAGCCGGTAGGGGTTACGCCCTACAACTGATCAAATAAATTTGATCAAACGGGTTTATGGGGAGACATAGTGTCGGTATGAACTAATCAGCACACGTTATTCATAGTTTTCACCATGAATACATTTGATTATAGTGGTTCGGATGAGGTGGGTTTTCCTTGCTACCACTTGGGTCGTTCTCTTCTCACTAGTAGTCCTAATGACCACACGGGAAGACAGGCCCTCTAAAGATTGAACAAAAAGAGCCTATTGCTCAAGACACAAAAGACAATGATTCAATTTTAGTGCACCAATTGAAGTGTTTGGTAGTCTATGAAAACAAGGCACACAATAAAAATCCAAAAACCCTTGCCAAGGATCTGCAACAAAGATTTATTAGTAGTTTGGATTGTTTGAAATAATCACCCCTTCCTGCAAGCACACAAGTTAGGTAAATTTTAGATCCAAAAGACTTTGTGAAATAGGGGCCTTCAATAATGCGTTTTGTTGACCAATTCAAAGATCTGATTCATCATAAAAAAATACCAACTGTAAAATTTCAAGAGATTTCCAGAAATGTAAGAAAATCCAAAAAATTTGTTAATTTGCTCCAAAAATTAAGTTTTTATGAAAAATCATAAAAAATTCATATAAAATGCAAAATCGATTCAAAAAATCTGAAATTTTTACTGGAGAGTCCTTATGGTCTTCCAAACCTGCACAAAAAATTTTCTGCAACAAATCCAAGCAGTTTGTGAGATATGAGTAAAATAATGCAAAACCCTAATTTTCAAAGATCTGATTTTTGAAGAATAATTTTGCATCAAATTTAAAATAAAAAATAACAGATCCTATGTATAATTATGAGAGATTTCCAAAAATGTAAGAAAATCCGAAAATTTTTCTAATTTTCTCTCAAAATTAATTTTTTATGAAAAATCATAAAAAATTCATATAAAATGCAAAATCGATCCAAAAAATCTGAACTTTTTACTAAATCTTTCTGATACTGTTCCTGACCTGCACAAAAACTTTTATGGAAAAATTTGAAGCCGTTTGTGAGATCTGATCAAAATAAATAAAAACCCTAATTTTTAAAGATCTGATTTTTAGGGAAATATTTTGCATCAAAATTAAATTCACAAAGAACAGATCCTATGTATAATTATGAGAGATTTCCAAAAATGTAAGAAAATCTGAAAAATTCTCTCATTTGCTCTCAAAATAAATTTTTTATGAAAAATCATAAAAAATTCATAAAAATTGAAAATTTGCTCCAAAAATTCTGAATTTTGGATTGAGAGCTTCTGATACTTTCTTCAACCTACAAAAAAAATTTGGTGCAAAATTTCCAAGCCGTTTATGAGATATGATCGAATCTCTCCAAGATCTTGATTTTGTGTCCAAAACCCTAGCTGCACAAGGTTATTCTCCAAATTGTTTTACAAAATAGCAATATAGGGTTAGAAAAATCTGCAAAAAAAAACATAGATCTAAGAAAAATCCATGTCCCACCAGGCGTGCCAAAATGTTTATGGTGAAAATGGATAACAATAATAACAAAATTGAAAGGCTAAATGAATTCAACCACCAAACCCTAGCCTAACAACAACAAAGATCCACCATAACATATGAAGATTACCTAAGACAATGCAAATAACTCAAAATCACAAAGATTATACCATCACATGTCCAATAGGGTTTTGATCTCCATTCTTCCTATCTCCATTGATCTTGCTTGATATATTTGCTCTCAGATTTTTATATGCACAAGAGCTCAACAAAGAACGGAATGTGGTTGCAAGTAGGATCGTAGTGTAGCCAAGTCCTCCAAAATTGTTGATTAGTCTGGGTGATTAGAATGCATAGAATGATTATGAATGAATGATTAGGGTCATTAGGGTTTGATAATGAAGAAAGAATCTCCTTAAATAGAAGACACAATAAGAAATGGAGGGTTAAGATTGAGAGGTGTAAAAGGAGAGGTCGGCTAAGATTAGAAGGTAGGTAAAAGAAATAGCAAAATAATGAAAGAGGTAGGTAGTGTATGAATTAAGAGATGAATGACATGTGTCATGTGTAGAAAAAGATAATGAATTAATTAAATAAATAAAGATTTATTTAATTAATAGAAGAAGTAGGACAATTAAATAAATAAAATATTTATTTAATTTAGGAAAGGGATAATTTAAATAAATAAATGTATTTATTTAAATGAGAAATAAGGCTAGAAGAGGATAAATGAATTAATTAAATAAATAAAAATTTATTTAATTAATAGAAGAATTAGGCTTAGATAATTAAATAAATAAAATATTTATTTAATTAGACATGACAATTTTGAGTGTCTACACTAGCAATACATAGAACTGAAATAACCTACAACCAACAATATTAAGGTTGCAAATACATGTTTCCTGCAAAGAGACTAGGAAAAAAACCCACCAATAACCAAAAGAAGACCTTAAACCTTGTGGCATGACAATAGCTCTCAAGTTTTTAGCAGTATTTTGACCTGTGTGTAGGGGAAAAAGCGAGACTAGGTTAACATGCCCTAATCCTACCTTTTGACACACATTACGGAATACGAAAGTACCTAGAGGTATCACACAATTGGCTACTTCTTTTGTGAAAGAGAGAGCCACGGGCTACCTATTAGGATTTCTATTCCTTTGTTGAAATTGAAAGATAAAATGATGCAAGTTGAAGTCCTAATCCCAAAATGCATGTATGAACTAATAATAAGATTGCAGAATTGAGATTAAACAATGAACAGCTGTAAACACAAGGGAAAAACAAGAATGCAGATGCGTACCCGGAGTCAAAATCTGATTGAAAATGTTCAGGACGGGGGCGCGGGCGCCACTGTCCTGATACTGTGCCGGAAACTGCTCTTGAAACTGTTGTCTTGCACTCTGGAAAACTGTCGGAAATGCTGTCTGTCAGGAGGACCAAGGCGCCCAATGCCTCTGTCCCAGGGACCAGGGTGCCCAGCGCCCCTGTCCTGGTAGGACCAGGGCGCCCCATGCCCCTGTCCAGGTCTTTTGCTCTGCAATCTGGTGTGGAGTGCTATCTCGACTTGCTTTTCCCGGATCTGTAACCTGCGGCGTCGTCCGAGTCCCGAAACCTGCACTTATATCTGAAAAGGGTATGGTGGGCGGCTCTATAGGGTTTTGCCTTAGTCAAACCCCCGCTTCGGTGATTTCCACCTCCACGAATAGCCAAGTTGTATTGTAAAATGTATTGTGTGTGCAGACCTTGTGTGTGTGCAAGATCCTAAAATGCAAGTAAGCAAACTAGAGCAACCTAGAAAGTAAACCCAAATTGCTTGTAAATGATAATGTAAATGCTCTAAATCAAGATGCAAAGTGATCTAAAGCATGAATAGATGATATATTGAAGCTTATGCAAAGACATGAAAACAACATGAAATCATACCCAACCCCAAGGGAGGGGTACAAGCCAATCTTCAGTCGGTAATCTCTTGTTGTTCTTCAATGCCTTCCAAGCCCTAAATGGATGAATGAAATTGATAAATGCTTGATAGAGGGATGTTGAATGTTGTTGAAGTCTTCACAGATCTACTCTTTTGCTGCATATGAGGTTCCTGAAAACAAAAATCGGATCCTTTCAAATGAAGAAAGAGAGGTCTTATGTATGAAACCCTAGGTCATAATTTCGTCTTTTGGCCGACCTAGAGATTGAATCTCCCGCCAATTTCTTGGGGTTAAGCTTTATTTTATGATTGGATTGTGCTCCTAAAATTTCAGGAAAAATGTCCGGAACCATGTGCACTCCGGGCGCCACGGTCTCGACAACTTTTCACCAAATTTTCAGGGTCGTCGGATATGATGATTTTAGAGAGAATCCCGAAGTTACAGGTGATTTCGAGACGTTTTGACCCCTGAAATCAAGCCCCCAAGTTCAAAATAGGACTTAATTAGGGTTTTTGATTGAATGATGTATTGGAGGAATAAAATGAAAAGGGCACACTTTAACGAAAGGGCCCAACTTTATGACATGGAGGACGATGAAATAGGACCTTAGACCTAATTAATTTGATTAATTAAGTGCTAAAGGAGAAATGCAATGCAAAATGTAAAATGCACCAAGGCGGGTGCTAAACTAGGTGTGAAATTGTACCACCCTAGCAAGTGCGTACAATTTACGATGTTACATTTAGCCCCCACTTTAGCAGTCATATGAGTACTACGTGCATATGCAAGCTAAAGTACAGAAAAGTAAACATCATTTGAAAAAGGATATATCCATAAGTTGTCGGACGAAGCCCCCAGCGGTATCTGCAGTACACAGTTAGGAAACGCACCCTACAAAACACATGTTAGATCACAAAATCACCTAATGCTTACTAAGGAAAGTGATGAAATTTGTGAGTAGCTATATGCCCCCCCTGTTTCGACTTGCTTATTAGGGAGGTGAAACGGGGTTGCATGTTTACTTACGACAAATTGTGTAAGAGAGTATTGGTGAGGGATGTTCACTAAAAAGGATTCATCAGAGCACTTTTTGGAACATCTCGAGAGTAGAGGAATGAAAATACGATTCCTATGCAACAAATGGTTCGAAAATCGCATCTCCCAAACTCAAGTTATGATGAAATGAGTGATAGAGGAAAATTAGGGTTTTGAAAGTAAAGGTAAAGGAATGAAAGTATATACCTTGAAAGTGACATTTGCATTTGTCACTTTGTTGATTTCTGAGTATTGTTCATTGCAGCGGAGCCCACATAGCCATCATCATGCCTTCACGATGACCGGAGCATCCCATGAGGATTGAGATCCTGCGCTAGGCCGTGATCGACGACGAGCCACTGGACAAGGTGAGTTGACTGAATGTTGACTTTTGATTTTCTGCATTTGACTTTTTGTGATCGTTTGCGGGCCCTGGAATCTGACCCTGGGTCCCACCCAAGGTGCCATGGTCCCTTCAGGGCGCCATGGTCCCTTCAGGGCGCCATGGTCCCAATCAGGACTTGGCGAGGGATGTCAGGGTTAGCATACGATGTTCGACAGTTTGCGTGAATGATTTTGATGATTGAGTACTGATTATACTTATGTTTTTGCGTTGCAGGGTCTCCCATACATGAGAGAGCATACGACGGGGCAGATTCTTTGCAGTCTGCGAGATCAGATTCCCCAGCTGACTCAGGCAGAGAGAGACACATTGTCGATTGTGGGTCTATGGTATGCGATCCTCATGCCAGCCATTCGGTTCCATCCTGCGATGCTGATGGCACTGCTGGAGCGATGGGATCCTGACACATGCACATTCCATCTTCCAGTAGGAGAGCTGACGGTTACACTTGAGGATGTGTACCGCATACTTTGTCTTCCTATCAGAGGAGCTACTGTGACATACGCGACCGATCGGTCAGTGGAGGACCATCAGAGGGAGCAGGTATACTGCATAGGGAGAGTCATGCCGAGCGAGATGAGAGGTCGCATCATGGTCAGCTGGCTCTTACATCCTACCGGAGAGGTGCCCCTTGTGAGACGTCTTATGATCGCCATCATAGCACTAGCCATCTGCCCTAATGGGCGAGGTACGCACATGCATGGGGGTCTCACATGGTGCATCAGAGCTATGGAGAGACACATGAGAGTATATGCTTGGGGTCAGAGAGGATGCAGGTGAGGATGCGAACGAGGACGAGGATGAGGATGAGGAGGAGGATAGAGATGATGAGGAGGAGTCAGATGCAACTCCCCACCATTCAGGAGATGATACCATAGCCTTGGATCCTCCTCTTATTCCCCAAAAGGGGGAACATGAGGCGATACGGAGACCTATTTCTAGTACGGGCCAGCCTACACCCATCGTGCATAGATTATTTGAGTGTGGGGAGCCTAGTAGTTCCCAGTCACAGATGCTACCATATCATGATCCCTACTGGGGTGAGGGAGATCCAGGTATAGTAGGTTTATATTGATTGATTAATGTTTTGATGATATAAAATGTTACTAATACAAAAAAAAACTGTTCTACTGCTACAGCTAATGTGCAGGAGTGGCGTTCCTTGATTTAGCAAGCAGTGACAGACATTTCCACGATAGCACAGATCCCCAGTTCCTCACAGATTGCTTATAGGCCTCAGGGGAACGCGGGTTGGCATGAGGACTTATTTTCCCCATTCCAAGTACAGGTAGACATATGGAGGGAGAGAGAGAGAGTTCTATCAGAGAACCTTCAGCGGGCACAGCGAGATCTAGCAGCAACTCAGGCCGAGGCTACCTCCTATCGCGCGATCCTTATGGATAGGGATCGTAGGAGTTCCTCTCGGAGTCACTCACGGTCTATATCGCGCTACACACCTATGGGTCCACCTGCATGGCCGGATCAGGAGGGAGCATGTAGTCGTCACTCTCCAGCCACCAGCCCTAGGGATAGGAGATGATCTTATGATGTAGGATAGGTCACATTTTGAATGTATAGTGACCTATATTTGTATACGATCCACATATATATATATATATATATATATATATATATATATATATATATATATATATATATATATATACATGCTTCTCTTTGTCTCAAATGTGTTATCTTTAATGCTTAAAACAATGTATATTTTGCTTTGATTAAATCTAATACATTTGGTAGGTGTACATGTACGTTCAGGATTTAATTTCCATGTGATTGATTTCTCAATGCTCCATGATAAAATTGATACATGTGTGACTTAATTAAAATATTTAATCAAGTACTACATTGATGATAGGGAAGAAATATGCCTTAAGTCTAAGAATCATATAACTAATGTGATTTAATTTTGAACTTAAACACAACATGATACGATTCTACTTAACACATAAAGACATTGTATAATATGCTAGCATAATGGAAATGTAAATCTTTTACAATTTACATAAATGAATTCAAGACAAACTATAAAGTAAAGAAACACGCTTGTCGAGAACGAAGCAATATAGATTAAACACCATATCATTTAACTCTATTTTGCTCTAATTAAGATATACTAACATATTACCCAATGTTGAAGAACTGAAAAGAAGATAGATAAGGAATGAAGAATTAAGCATAATATCTACGCAAGTGCATAGCATTGATAGGTTCTTTAAGAGGCATACCGTCTACATCCGCTATTTTGTAAGCACCTGATCCATAATCTTCAATAACGATATATGGTCCAAGCCAATTAGGACTAAATTTTCCCTTTTCTGCAGGTAAGGCATTCACATTGCGCTGATTCTCGTAGAGGACTAAGTCACCTACTGAGAAGGAACGTTGAATAACCTTATCATTATAGCTTCGTTGTAGAGTTTTGTGATACGCTTGAATATGCTCAAGAGCGTTTATACGCTGTTCATCAAGCATCTCAAGTTGTTGAAGTTGTTGTTCTCTATAAGAGTCATCATCTACTATACCTTTGAGAGAAACCCTAAGTGATGGAATCTCTAACTCTAAAGGCATAATAGCATCAGCACCATAAACAAGATTATAAGGGGTAGTTCCTGTAGCAATTCGTACACTCGTTCGGTAGGCCCAAAGAGCATAGATTAGCTGATTACTCCAATCCTTACCATGCTTATTCACGGTTTTGCGAAGAATTTGTTCAATTATCTTATTGGATGATTCGGCTTGACCATTTGATTGAGGATAGTATGGTGTAGAAAATCGATGTTTGATATGATACTTCTCGAGGAATTTCTTCACATCCTTGTTCTTAAATGATGTCCCATTATCTGAGATTATAGTGGAAGCTATCTCGAACCGAGAAATAAAGTTTTATAGAAGAAATTGACAAATCACTTCAGCAGTAGTAGAGCGAAGGGGAATAGCTTCTACCCACTTCGTAAAGTAATCTGTTGTGGTTATAATGAAGGTGTGTCCTTGAGATGAAGGAGGAGAGATTTTACCAATGAGATCCAAACCCCATGCGGAGAAGGGCCAAGAAGCTACTTGAGAAGGAAGTTCTTGGGCAGGAGCATGAATCAGATTATTGTGTTGTTGACATTGATGACATTTCTTAACAAATGAAAAAGAATCCTTCTGCATAGTTTGCCAATAGTATCCCATACGAAGCAATCTTTGAACCAAGGATTTGCCTCCAAAATGCCCCCCACAGGCACCTGAATGTGCCTCTTCAAGAGCAACGGGGATTTCCGATTTGTTAAGACAGTGAAGGAGAAGACCATCATAACCCCTTCGGTAAAGGACATTAGAAAGAATGATATATCTAGCAGACAGCTTGTGGATTCTAGCCCTAGTGTTCCTATTGGCGGAATCAGGGAAGGTACCATCGGTCAAATATCTTACGATATGCGAATACCATTCATCTGAGTCTATAAAGTCACAACATGTCACCAAGCTAGAATCGTCTACAATAGTTGGAGAAATAAGGTTGTGAATAACAAATTTAAGATCAACCACAGGGTCCTCTAAAGATACAAGAGAAGCCACACATGCCATTACGTTCGCATGTCGATTATCTTTTCGAGGAACAGGTTCCATGGTATAAGAATCAAATTTTTGTAATAAAGAGATAGCAAGGTCTTTATATTGTGATAATTTGTCTTGTTTTGCTTGATACAATTCTGTTACTTGTCTTATAATCAATTGTGAATCTCCATAAATATGTATGTGCTTTATATTCAGAGCTAAGGCTTCTTTTATTCTCGCTATAAGAGCCTCATACTCAGCAATGTTATTGGTACACAGGAAATTTAGACGATAGGATAAGGGAATGGATTTCCTTGTAGGAGAAATCAGAACAACACCTGCCCCCGATCCCATACGACACTTAGAACCATCAAAGTATAACTCCCAAGTTTCATTTTTCTCTATAGAAAGAATGAAGTCATCGGGGAAAGACTCAGAATTAGGGAAGGAGAAAGGCGAAGGGGCCTCAACTAAGTGATCGGTCAATGCTTGCCCTTTAATTGCTCTTTGTGAAACAAATTTAAGGTCAAATCCAGTTAACATCATAACCCACTTAGCTAGGCGTCCTGATAAATCAGTTTTAGAGAAAAGATGCTTCAAAGGATCAAACTTTACCATGACGTGGACTTCTAAATTTAAAAGATAATGTCTCAATTTCTGAGTCGCAAACACCAAGGCCAAGCATTGTCTTTCGATCGCAGAATATCGGGTCTCATAATCGAGTAAGGTACGACTTATGTAATAAACCGGACATTCCTTACCATCTTTATCATGTTGTGCCAACAATGCTGCAAGAGCATGAGAGGAAGCAGCTATATACAGAAGGAAGGGTTTAGAAGGTTCGACAGGTTGAAGAATAGGAGGACTAGCCAAATACACTTTTAAATCTTCAAATGCTTGCTGACAATCTTCGTTCCATTGAAAAGTGATATTCTTTTTGAGAAGTTCAGTAAAAGGAAAGGTATGATCCGCAAGTTGAGATACGAACCTACGAATAGCTTGAATCTTTCCTTGTAAGCTTTTAAGTTGAGACACATTTCTAGGAGGTGGCATGTTGACAATAGCATCTATTTTCTTAGTGTCCACCTCAATCCCACGATGCGAAACTATGAATCCTAATAGTTTTCCACTATCCACACCAAAAACACATTTTCGAGGATTCAAGCGCATGTGATATTTACGAATTCTTTCAAAGATTTGACGAAGGATTTTAATATGATCTATGCGAAGAATGGATTTGGCTAAAATATCATCAACATAGTCCTCTAAAATCTTATGCATATAATCATGAAAGATAAGGGTCATCACTCGTTGATAGGTTGCACCGGCATTTTTAAGTCCAAAAGGCATCATTATCCAACAAAACGTACCCTAAGGAGTGGTGAAAGCGGTTTTGAATTGATCTTGAGGGTTAATGAAAATTTTATTGTATCCTGAAAAACCATCCATGAAGGATAACAAGGCATGCCCTGCCGTAGAATCAACTATCATGTCAATGTTTGAAGAGGGAAATCATCTTTTAAAGAAGCCTTATTTAAATCTCGAAAATTGGTACACATTCTTATTTTATTATCTGGTTTAGCCACAGTGACAATATTTGAAATCCACGGGGAATAATCAATAGGGCGAATAAATCCAGCCTCCAATAATTTTTCAATCTCAGCCTTAACAAGCAGAGCTACCTTAGGATTCATTTTTTGAATCTTTTGTTTCACGGGCTTAGCATCGTGAACTAAGACAATATTATGAGTGACAATCTTAGGATCTATACCAGGCATGTCAGAGTATGTCCAAGCAAAGATCTCGGGGAATTCATGCAATAAATCTTCATATTGTTTTTGTTCTTCTTCATCCAAGCACTTTCCAATTTTAATAACTTTTTCTTCATTGCAAGGATCCATCTTAACATCAGTGGTGTCACTTATGAGAAGATTACTTTGTTGAGGAGTATCCTTTAACTGAGGGAATTCTTTCACAATCTCATCATTATCAATCTCTTTTCCAAAATAGGCTTCAGTGTTCAAACAATAAGGGAGTCCCCTATTGTGATGATAATGAGGAAGAGTATCATATGCTCCTAAAAACTCAGCTAAAGTATCATCGGTAGGAAAGGTATCCAAAGCACAGTCACACGAAGGATCCCCATCAATATACTCGGGGTGTTGCATTGATAGAGATGTAGAAATAACATTTACACTAATGCATGGTCTTTTAGAAGTTTTAGTGCGTTTGCAGGGATTATAGCCAAGTCCAAAGGCATAATTATGAAGATTATTCTCTAGAGGAACCTTTATCCCTTGTTCGTGAGTGCCACAACCATTTCCATGATACCCATGCTTAGCAAAAATGCGAAAACCACGACCATAACAATCAGCCATTTCAAAAAGAGAAGGTGGTTTTTCATAAGACGAAGAATCAAACTCTTCAGAATTAGAGGTGTGAGGAGAAGAAGTTTGAGAAGCGGCCACAAAATTATTGCTCATAGGTTCAGGTAAGATTGATTGATTTTTAGCTTCTTCCTTCTTTTCAACTTTAAGCTCTCTAGAAGGAACCCTACAAAGGTGGGATTAAAATCAAGAGATCCCCAATCGTCTTCTGCGAGAACCTTCTCAGGATCAAAATCCTTCTTATGTGTAGTTTCAAGTCGAGAAGAATCTTCTTCAGGAGCTCCAGACTCATCCAAAGAATTTTGATCATTAGAGAGCGAGGATTTATCGATAGGTATCTTGTTTAAAGAGTCATCACTAGACGAGGACAACTTAGAAGAACCCCCTTTGGAAGTAGATGTTTGTAAACAAGCTTGGAAATTAGTATCACCTATCAAGGTATATGTCTTATTGTTATAGATAAATTTAACTTGTCTATGCAATGTAGAGGGGACAGCTTGCATACTGTGAATCCAAGGTCTCCCTGATAACAAGTTGTATGTTAAATTTCCCGACATAACATGGATAGGAGTAGGCAAAGTAACAGGTCCCACTGCGAGGGGTAAGGTGATAATACCTAATGAAGTCTTAGCCACATTGTCAAAGCCTCTAATGGGATGAGAGTCAGGCTCAATGAGGGATGTATCCACATTCAATTTATGCAATAGATTAATGCTACACACATTAAGGCCAGAGCCATTATCTACTAGTGTTCGTCTTATAGCAGTGTCTTTCATGATAACCACAATCATCAAGGGATCATATTGATGTTGAATTTCACTAGTAGGCAACTCATCTTGGGTAAACAAAATTTGAGCCTTAGGATTCATCACAGAGTTAACCAAAGATGCTATATTACTAGATGTATTCGATGGAGGAACATTCAAATCTTTCAAGGCATCTTGTAACATTCCATGATGAGCGGAAGAAGTTTGAATCAAATCCCAGAGGGATATCTTAGCAAGGGTAGCTTTAAGTTGTTCTATGAGATCATATTCCTTACCCATAACTTGCGAAATACGGGGAGCTTGTGGAAGAATTGGTTGAGGATTTGGAAGAGAAACTGGAATAACAGGAGGAGGATTAGGCTGCCTATTATTTCTGGTGTGATAAGTATGGGCAACCGCATGATAACTCTCTCTAGTTAATTGCTTGGCATAACTATAAGGACTTATAGGTTTTCTTCCTTGCACAGTGATGATTGGTTTATTCGGAGTACGAAAGGAATCATGATCATACCCTCCTTGGACAATAAGGAGAGGTGATTTAGGAACTTGAAAGGTGGGAGAAGGATAAGCACCTTGGACTTCAAAGAGAGGCTTATTATGCTCATTCAAGTTTATCATGTTAACCAATTTAGAAGTCTTGTTCTTGTTTAAAGATTTCGATAAAGCCACAAAGTCATCAAGAGAATCATCCAACAAAGTATGATCATAGCTATCAAAAGGTTTATCTTTTGATTCAAAAGGAGATATCTCTTCATAGAGGGGATTGTTGAAAACAACCATGTTACTAGATTCAGTGGAAGAGTTGATAGGAATGTACCCTTGAGAGGAACCATTCAACTTATCTTTCTCATCACACCTAAATGGCATAGTAACAAGGTTTATGAGTTTTTGGTAAAATGAAGGTTTGACATCTTTAGGGTTCAAAAACTCATCTAAAGCTTCATCTAATTCATCTTGGCTATACTCATAATAACCATCATAAACATGAACATCTTGCAAATAAAAGTCTGACATTTTGAAATAAAGGTTGCATAAAATTTAAACACACAATGCAAAGAAACACACTTTTTTTTTTTTTTTTTTCTTATTAATGAAAATGAAATGAAAATACACTAAATCTAGATCTAGATCTAACAAATGCAATGATAGATTCACGTCAGGTTCACCAAAATGTGTAGGGGAAAAAGCGAGACTAGGTTAACATGCCCTAATCCTACCTTTTGACACACATTACGGAATACGAAAGAGCCTAGAGGTATCACACAATTGGCTACTTCTTTTGTGAAAGAGAGATCCACAGGCTACCTATTAGGATTTCTATTCCTTTGTTGAAATTGAAAGATAAAATGATGCAAGTTCAAGTCCTAATCCCAAAATGCATGTATGAACTAATAACAAGATTGCAGAATTGAGATTAAACAATGAACAACTGTAAACACAAGGGCAAAACAAGAATGCAAATGCGTACCCGGAGTCAAAATCTGATTGAAAATGTTCGAGATGGGGGCGCGGGTGCCACTGTCCTGATACTGTGCCAGAAACTGCTCCTGAAACTGCTATCTTGCACTCTGGAAAACTGTCGGAAATGCTGTCTGTCAGGAGGACCAGGGCGCCCAGCGCCTCTGTCTCAGGGACCAGGGTGCCTAGCGCCCCTGTCCTGGCAGGACCAGGGCGCCCCACGCCCCTGTCCAGGTCTTTTGCTCTGCAATTTGGTGTGGAGTGCTGTCTCGACTTGCTTTTCCCGGATTTGTAACCTGCGGCGTCGTCCGAGTCCCAAAACCTACACTTATATCTGAAAAGGGTATGGTGGGCAGCTCTATAGGGTTTTGCCTTAGTCAAACCCCCGCTTCGATGATTTCCACCTCCACGAATAGCCAAGTTGTATTGTAAAATGTATTGTGTGTGCAGACCTTGTGTGTGTGTGCAAGATCCTAAAATGCAAGTAAGCAAACTAGAGCAACCTAGAAAGTAAACCCTAACTGCTTGTAAATGATAATGTAAATGCTCTAAATCAAGATGCAAAGTGATCTAAAGCATGAATAGATGATATATTGAAGCTTATGCAAAGACATGAAAACAACATGAAATCATACCCAACCCCAAGGGAGGGGTACAAGCCAATCTTCAGTTGGTAATCTCTTATTGTTCTTCAATGCCTTCCAAGCCCTAAATGGATGAATGAAATTGATAAATGCTTGATAGAGGGATGTTGAATGTTGTTGAAGTCTTCAAAGATCTGCTCTTTCGCTGCATATGAGGTTCCTGAAAACAAAAATCGGATCCTTTCAAATGAAGAAAGAGAGGTCTTATGTATGAAACCCTAGGTCGTAATTTCATCTTTTGGCCGACCTAGAGATTGAATCTCCTGCCAATTTCTTGGGGTTAAGCTTTATTTTATGATTGGATTGTGCTCCTAAAATTTCGGGAAAAATGTCCGGGACCATGTGCACTCCGGGCGCCACTGTCCCGACAACTTTTCACCAAATTTTTAGGGTCGTCGGATATGATGATTTTAGAGAGAATCCCGGAGTTACAGGTGATTTTGAGACATTTTGACCCCTGAAATCAAGCCCCCAAGTTCAAAATAGGACTCAATTAGGGTTTTTGATTGAATGATGTATTGGAGGAATAAAATGAAAAGGGCACACTTTAACGAAAGGGCCCAACTTTATGATGTGGAGGACGATGAAATAGGACCTTAGACCTAATTAATTTGATTAATTAAGTGCTAAAGGAGAAATGCAATGCAAAATGTAAAATGCACCAAGGCGGGTGCTAAACTAGGTGTGAAATTGTACCACCCTAGCAAGTGCGTACAATTTACGACGCTCCAACCTGTAGTTTGATTTGATGTATCCGAAAGTTAGTCTTTAAATTCTTTGCAGCCTCTACCTGTAATTGAGAGAAAAGAGATGCCAGGCAATAAAAGACGTCTGAGTAAAGCACTAGAAATGCAGCTTCCTGGTGAGCATTGAAATTATTCAAGATAACTTTACACCTATATCTCCATATATGAGACAAGATAACGTGCTTGACTCGATCAACAATAGGATTAACATGAAGTCCCAAACCAAGAAGGGCTTCTTTCCGAGACAATTTATGTTAAACAATAGCTGGCAAATCATTAAAAACTAGATTTCATTATTTTTTAACAAAAAGGCACCGCCAAAAGATATGCTTTATGTTTTCTTGCCTATGGCCGAATGGGGACAATAATTATGTGATTGAGGAGAAGAATTATGTGATTGGCAAATATTCACCATGCTCCGTCTGTCTTCAGCCTGTCACTGGTTTCCCTTTGCCAATCACATAATTCTTCTCCCCCTTTGACAACAATGACAAATTGAAAGTAAAACATGTAATTGCAAATTTTCATTGTGCATCAACAACATACTGCAACTTGATGCTCCCCCTTGTGGAATACATCCACTTCTTTATCAATCCTTTTAAGATTTTGCAAGTAATTCAGGGACTGATGGAATCAACATCATGCTCAACTAACTTCATGAAGAGGGACAACCCCCAACTGACTTCTAAGATACTCAAAAGTGGTCTTAGGAAGAGTTTCTTAGAAGTTAGTTTGGAATTGTCCCTCTTCATGAAGTTAGTTGAGGATGATGTTGATTGCATCAGTCCCTGAATTACTTGCAAAATCTTAGAAGGATTGATGAAGAAGTGGATGTATTCCACAGGGGGAGCATCAAGTTGCAATATGTTATTGATGCACAGTAAAAATTTGCAATTACATGTTTTACTTTCAATTTGGCATTGCTGTCAAAGGGGGAGAAAAATTATGTGATTGAGGAGAAGAATTAAGATACTCATAAGTGGTCTTAGGCAGAGTATCTTAGAAGTCAGTTTGGAACTGTCCCTCTTCATGAAGCTAGTTGAGCATGATGTTGATTGCATCAGTCCTTGAATTACTTGCAAAATCTTAGAAGGATTGATGAAGAAGTGGATGTATTCTACAAGGGGAGCATCAAGTTGCAGTATATTGTTCGTGCACAATGAAAAATTGCAATTACATGTTTTACTTTCAATTTGGCATTGTTGTCAAAGGGGGAGATTGACAAAGGGAAACCAACGACAGGATGAAGATAGACAGAGAATGGTGAATATTTGCCAATCACATAATTCTTCTCCCCCTTTTCCAATCATATATTTCTTCTCCTCTGATACCAATTGATGGTATGATGAAAGAAATAGTATCTGATAGATTACTGAGAGGGGGAGAGGGGGGAGGGGGGGTGAATCAGTAAACTGAAAAACTGATACAACTTCCCAATCTCAAACTTAAACTCACAAAGTAAAATTATGAATAGAATATTACTGTCAAGATCAATACTCGTAAGAGTACTTAACACCAACCGGTTAACTGTTATAAAAACTTAACAATAAACAACTTTAATCTTATAAACATCCAAATGCTTAATCGTATATCAACACACTCCATCTCGCAATCCTTCTAGTTATCATGCCTTATCAGAAGTTAATCAAATCAGTAAATAAGATCATAACCACAAAAACATTCACCACATGACACAAATGTTTATACGTGGAAAATCCAAATAGGTAAAAACCACGGTGAGATGAGACTCACAAGATAGCTATCTGAACTCTTCTGAAGTTCACCCTGTTAGGAGCCAAGCTTGTTAAAGCTTTAACAATAAGTCTTGTTAAGAACTGATCTTGTTAGGAATCAACCAGTCAAGGGATTTACAAAATGCCTTGATAAAAAGCAAATACCTTGTTAGGAGTAACCTTGTTAGAGGATTTGAGAATCCAAGCTAATGGACCACCTTGTTTCATGGAGTAGTAAGAAGCAGAGTTGTACTTCACAATCTATTGCTGAAGCTGAGTATGTTGCAGCTTATATGAATTGCACACAAGCTATTTGGACAAGGCACATTTTGGAAGGTTTTAAGATGAAGATCTCAGAACCTATAAAGATTTTATGTGATAATACAAGTGCCATAAATATTTTTAAGAATCCCATTTTGCATGCACGAACCAAGCACATTGAATTGAAGTATCACTTTTTGAGGAAAAAAACTGCAATGGATAGAAGTACACATCTGTATAGATAGTTCTAGAGGAACCAAAGATTGCACAAAAATAAGAAAAAGCTTGTATTTATCATTTAAATTGAACTGGCCTTTAACAAAATGCCATGGTAGCCAACTCATGGTATGAAAATCCCAAAGATCTCTAACCTTACGAACACCTTTCATGAATAAAGCATATGATTGACTAGGAAAACTTAATGCAAGGGGTTGATTTTGATGGAGAATATGCTTATTCCACCAAATAGCTAAAGTGGAGAAATTGAAGCCATGCTGAAGTGAATTACCTCTCCATTTTAAAAGAGAACATGTATGTTGCCAAGCCTTCCTTATAGAACAGAAGGGAGGCGAAGCCTTAATGGAGAAAAAAGGAGCATGAAGAATTTTGTCTAACAATCCCACTTGCTGCCATTTACCCTTGGCAGTGGTAAGATTAATGCTATTCCAGATGAGAATCTTCCATGGTTCATTCCCATGGATAGCTCTAATAATCCATTTGGAGGCAAGACAAAACCCTTGTGTTCTTGGATCAATAAGTCCCAAGCTACCTTTGCATTTAGGTTGGATGCAGTGAGTCCATGATGTAGAAATAAAACCTTTACTACCATCCCATTCAGCCCACAAAAATTGACGGATGATCTTAATTAAGTCCTCGTATGCCTTTTTTGAAGGCATCCAACATGAGGAGTAGTATACATGAGTTGCAAGAAAGATCTTATTGACAACTTGAATCTTGTCAGCTAGGGAGAGAAATTTATTTCCCCAATTAAGGATTTTCTTTTTAATTCTATCAAAATACCATTTCCATATATTTGAAAGGGGCACTCCAAAACCAAATGGGATGCCAAGGTATCTCATAATTTCCCCATGCTTGATTTGTTTCCACTCTTATGGAATCCAAGGGGGAGCAAAACCACTTTGAACCATGAGAAATTTTGTTTTGTTATGTGCAAGTTTGGACCCTAAAACAATATAGTACAACTCCAAAATATCCATCGCATTCGAAATACACTGGTTAGAATTTTGTAAGAATAGCAAGCTGTCATCATCACAATTAGAATTAATGACAATCATGTTTTTAGGGATAGAAATTCTTGAAATCATATTCATATTATTATCACTTTGAAATAAATATCCCAAAGCATCAGTTGTGAAATTATAAAGATATGACACTAATGGACAACCTTGCCGAATAGACCTTTGTAAAGAAAAAGGTTATGTCACCACATTGTTGATAATAATCCAAGTATTAGTATCTTGAAACAACATTTGAACATGACCTCGAAATTTAGGTCCAAAACCCAGTCATTGAAGCATTCTAAGGACAAAGCTCCAACAAATTCTATCATAAGCCTTATCGAAATCGAGTTTAATTAAAATGGTATTTTGACCTGTTTGTTGTGCCCACTCACTAGTTTCCCAAGCCAACATTAGATTATCAAGAACAAATCTTCCAGCAATAAAGCCTGTTTGTTCAGCTCTAACAATACCTTGCACCACTGACTTAATCCTGATGGCCAAGGCTTTGGCTATAATTTTATAGGAGGTGTTGAGTAAGGTTATAGGACACCAACCGGAGACAGAGTCTTATTGTCTGCCCTTAGGAAGAAGTTTTATTATACCACTATTGATGATATGAGCCAATGATCCATTTTTATAAGCTTCTAGGTATAAACAATAGAAATCCTCCATGTAGTGTTGCTACATAGCTTGATAGAACTCCATGGGAAGCCTATCACAACCAGGATGTTTGTAAAGAGCGGCCTTTTCTAGCTCATCCACAGACAAAATTATGTCCAAATATTGGCTGTACCTAGAATCTTTCTTGTTAGGAATGCAAGTTTGAATATCCGACCATTGATCTTATTTGAAAAGATTTTCATAAAAGTGTTTGAAGACATTGCATATCTCAACAAGGTTAGTTTGAAGAGTATCAAATTCATCTCTTATGACACTAATTCTTTCCTTTTTATGTTTGTAATTAAGGTAATTAAAAAAATATTTAGTGCCTTTGTTTCCCTCTTTAATCTAGTGAAGTCTAGATCTAACTTTAGCCCATTGTCCTTTATAATTCTCAATTTTACGTAATTGAGCTTTTGCTGCGGCAATTGATGTTTGAATATTAATGTTAGAGGGATCACCATTAAGAAGAATTCTAGCATGAACAATTTTGCCTTGAAGGGATTTCTCCGTTCGTTTATGTTGCCAAGCCATCCTTTTCCCAAATGAACATAGAAACTTAACACATTGTGAAGGGAAAGTCTTCTCTCCTACCCCGAAACCCCCCTTCGTTGGGGTTTGGTTGACTCTCCCCCACCTTGAGTGCGGTATTTTTGTTCTCCGGTTGGATAGGATTCCTTGCCTATCTGACTGTGTTTGTTTCTAATTGCCTTTGGGCTGTTGTTCTTTTGCCAACATCATCTCTCTTGATGTTGATTGTTTTTTGATAGTTTTTGACTATGTTAAGGGTCAACACCCTAGTTAACGCCGCTTTACTAATAAAAAACACACCACCAATCAATCCAAGACTCCCTTTCCCTTGGCTTAGGTAGAGGACTCCAAATGCCCTCTAGAAAAGCCAAACACTTAGGATTTTTTAAATGAGAAAAATTTAGCTTGAAGGGTTCAAGAGAGTGATCAGTATGATGCGTTAGAGGCAAACTTATATTGCAGAAAATAGGGAAATAGTTAGAAAGTGTGGTAGAAACGCCCACTTGAACCTTCAAGCCTTTTGAATCCTGAACCAAAGGTAAAACATGAGCAATATAAAATTTGTCTAGCCAACTCAACTTTCGTTCTTCTCCCATTCTCTAATTGGACCAGGTAAACCAATTTTTGGAATGTGTTAAATTTGTCATAGATAGGATCCACTACTCCCAAAGAGTTACGACACAATAACCAAAGTAAATTATAAAGCAAATTAGAGTTAGGTATAACATAATAATAGTTTATTAAATTAAATATGACATGAAAAATGTAAATATTGACTATAATTTATATAATTTATTTGTGAAAAATATAAATATTGACTATGATTTATTTAATTTATTTGTTTCCATTTTTGATATCGAACTTAATTGAGATTTATAATTTTATTTTAGTTAATTTGTAAATACTACATAAACCTATCTTATAGTTCAAAAATCTCATCTAGATTGTCCAGCTTACTTCAATCTCTAATATAGATTTTAACGATCATATTATAATATATAATTAGAATTCTACTTGATATGTTTTATTTTTAATTAAAAACTTGATTTTTTTAAAAAACTTTTTAAAATTAGATTTTTAGATTTCTTTTGATTATAATATATATAAATAATAAGTATAATATTTAATTAATTATATATTAAAATTTATTTTTTGTTTTAAAGATTTTAATAACAAATTATATGTTAAATTTTTTTAAAAATCTAAAGACAAAATGTGCAAGGTAGATATATCATTTATGCCAACAACAAAGGTACAAGGGTAATTATATGATTGATAAGTTGATAACATATTTTTTAAAAATATTAATTTATATATTGAAAAGCTTTTTAATTTTTTAATTATAATGTTTATTTGATTATTTAATTATGGTATTATATATTATAAATTTTTAATATGTATAATGTTTGAATTTATTTTATTTAATTGTTTTTTAACTTAATTAAATTATTATTTATTAATATTTTAAATTACTTGTATTAAATTTCCAAGCAAGTCTTTCACAAATATTAAATTCTATGATATCTTTTTTGAGTATGATACAATAATTACTTTTATACGTTCACAATTATACTCTTTTCATGATTTTGTCATTAGAAGATTGTGATGGTGAAGAAAGCCTAATTTTTTTTTTTTTAGTGGAAGAAGAAAATAGGGCCTAAATAAGATGGTCATGCAATATTTTATATGTATAATACAATCAAAATCTCTCTCTCTCTCTCTCTCTCTCTCTCTCTCTATATATATATATATATATATATATCCCTTTTTTATCTCTTTCTTTGTATCTCTCTCACACACATTCCATGTTTTTCCCCCCTTCATTGGGGTTTGGTGGACTCTCCCCCCCCTTGAGTGGGGTATTTTTGTTCTTTGGTTGGATAGGATTCCTTGCCTGTCTGATTGTGTTTGCTTCTATCCGCCTTTGGGCTGTTGTTCTTTTGCCAACATCATCTCTCTTGATGTTGATTATTTTCTGATAGTTTCTGACTATGTTAAGGGTCAACACCTTAGTTAACGCCGCTTTACTAATAAAAAACACACCACCAATCAATCCAAGACTCCCTTTCCCTTGGCTTAGGTAGAGGACTCCAAATCCCCTCTAGAAAAGCCAAACACTCAGGATTTTTTAAATGAGAAAAATTTAGCTTGAAGGGTTCAAGAGAGTGATCAGTATGATGCGTTAGAGGCAAACTTATATTGCAGAAAATAGAAAAATAGTTAGAAAGTGTGGTAGAAACGCTCACTTGAACCTTCAAGCCTTTTGAATCCTGAACCAAAGGTAAAACATGAGCAATATAAAATTTGTCTAGCCAACTCAACTTTCGTTCTTCTCCCATTCTCTAATTGGACTAGGTAAACCAATTTTTGGAATGTGTTAAATTTGTCATAGATAGGATCCACTACTCCCAAAGAGTTACGACACAATAACCAAAGTAAATTATAAAGCAAATTAGAGTTAGGTATAACATAATAATAGTTTATTAAATTAAATATGACATGAAAAATGTAAATATTGACTATAATTTATGTAATTTATTTGTGAGAAATATGATTTATTTAATTTATTTGTTTCCATTTTTGATATCGAACTTAATTGAGATTTATAATTTTATTTTAGTTAATTTGTAAATACTACATAAACCTATCTTATAGTTCAAAAATCTCATCTAGATTGTCCAGTTTACTTCAATCTCTAATATAGATTTTAATGATCATATTATAATATATAATTAGAATTATACTTGATATGTTTTATTTTTAATTAATAACTTGATTTTTTTAAAAAACTTTTTAAAATTAGATTTTTAGATTTCTTTTGATTATAATATATATAAATAATAAGTATAATATTTAATTAATTATATATTAAAAATCTTATTTTTTGTTTTAAAGATTTTAATAACAAATTATATGTTAAAATTTTTAAAAAATCTAAAGACAAAATGTGCGAGGTAGATATATCATTTATGCCAACAACAAAGGTACAAGGGTAATTATATGATTGATAAGTTGATGACATATTTTTTAAAAATATTAATTTATATATTGAAAAGCTTTCTAATTTTTTAATTATAATGTTTATTTGATTATTTAATTATGGTACTATATATTATGAATTTTTTAATATGTATAATGTTTGAATTTATTTTATTTAATTATTTTTTAACTTAATTAAATTATTATTTATTAATATTTTAAATTACTTGTATGAAATTTCCAAGCAAGTCTTTCACAAATATTAAATTCTATGCTATCTTTTTCGAGTATGATACAATAATTACTTTTATACGTTCACAGTTATACTCTTTTCATGATTTTGTCATAAGAAGATTGCGATGGTGAATAAAGTTATATGTATAATACAATCAAAATCTCTCTCTCTCTCTCTCTCTCACACACACACACACACTATATATATATATATATATCCCTTTTTTATCTCTTTCTTTGTATCTCTCTCACACATTCACACACAAACTCTCTAATTCTCTTTTTCCCTATCTCTATCTCACCTCTCTATCTCTATCTTTATATCTTACTGTTTCTCCCTCTATATATGTCTCATTATCTAGATATCTCTCTCTTATTCACTCCATCTCTCCGGCTCTCCCTCTATATCTATATCTCATTATCTAGATATCTCTCTTATTTAGTCCATCTCTCCCCTATCTATGTTCCTCTTTTCCTCTCTCTATATTACTTCCTATATCTTTACCTTTATATTTTTTCATCTCCCCTTCTCATTATCTCTATCTTTCCATCTCTATTTATCCATATCCCTCTTACTCTCCGTTTTTGGACATCTTTTCCTCTTTATATATTTTTATCTCTCTCTCGTCTCTTCTATCTTTCCCAACTTATATATCCTTCCAATTCCTATCTCTCCCTCTTTCTATGCCCATCTCTTCCCCTCTCCCCCTCCCCCTCCCCCTCTTTATCTCTCACTCACTCATATACACATGCATTCATTTTATCTCTCTCTCTCTCTATCTTTTCCCCTCCCTGAATACCTCTCTCTACCAGTCTTTGCCACCTTATTCCTCTCTCACTCTTGCCCCATCCATCTCTAAAGTAACCAAATCCTTTTCCATTTTCTTAAACTTTAAGTATTGTGTCCCTTGTTGTATATTCATTCTATCAAGCAACTTTAAAGCCTAGATTTGCCTAGATTTCCCTCCACTGAACACAAATCCTGGTCTCTAAAATACTGGACTTAAGGAATGTATTTCAAGTGTTTGTTTAAACAATGGGCATAGCGATCTACTTTACAATCTGAAAGATTCATTCCATGTAACCACATGCAAGCTTCTCTAGTCTGTTTGTGTACATGAACTTTCAAAACAAAAGAGAAACTAAAAAGTTCAAATGATCATTAAAGGAAGTTTCCTCTGAGGTTCAAATGAAAAACCATATAATTTGAATGCTAAGCACGCTAATACACTCTATGCTTTCTTGCTATGTATTTTTGAGGACATGAAACTATAAATATACTTTGATGCCTGGAATGTTCGACCTTCACTTGAATGGGAATTAAATTCCAAAGTATCAGAAATAAATTTATCAAAGTGCTTTGAAAACAGAATGAGTGATCTATGCCTAATGAATGGTTCTGATCCAAAACGTGCAATAGAAACTACAAACCCAAAACTAAAGTGCATTAACCGAAGAAGGCAACCTCTAGAAAAGGTTTTTACACTTTGGAATGTGATAACAAAAAATAGAATTGCAAAAATGTTCTAAGCTTTTCTTCCCAACCCTCATCCCATAAAATGAATGCACTTGATTAGTAGCGATCACTCTCCACATAACCATAAACAATCTCAAGCTATAAAGGCAGACCTGCGCTAGAGTAAGGTATCAAATCAATATCTTACGTATGTATATTAGGCTGAAGAAATGAGTATGTACCTACTCAACTAAGTTAATTTGTGCATGTTAATCATCTTCTGAGAAGAATCTTCCTATGGGAAAATTTAAGATCAACTTAAGATGCTCTTTATGTGCTAAAGAAGGGTTCTACATATCCCATATCGAGCTCCATGCCATCAATAATATAAGGAAAATGGATACTTGCTTTTCATCTCAAGATGGTAAACCTATAGGAAATGATGTGTTAATGGAAGGTTAGAAGCTGAAGCATGTTTATATCTCAAATTTCAGTCCAATCGCTCAAGTTAGCAAGTATTGTGGCATTTACTATGTCAAATTAAGGTATGAAATTTACTTACCAAAATATCAAAAGCTATCCAAGATCACTAAAAGGTAAGTGCTTTCATATCCACTTGGTTTTCCTTACACAAATGCTCGTTTGCATCAAAATCATATTGAGATTCTAATGGTTTCTAAGCTATAAGCCATCAGCCATCTTAAGTTATATTGTTAGGTATTATATGATTCTACACTGTTAAAAGACCATAGCTAGCACTTAATTAAACACACAGCACACAAACCACCCCTAAACAATGCTATTATTAGAAAAGTAAAATACTAATACATCGACCCCAATGCCATTTCATTGAGAATGCATTTATAGATAAAGAATATATTCTTCAAATCCTGGGAATTCTGATATATGCATTCCCGCCAAAACTTTGTGGGAAAATATGGCACTTGCACATCACCTTAACATAAACGCTAGTCTTGAAACAACATATGTAGTAATTGAGTACGCTACCCAATAACTTCAGTCTTTTTAAATGACATTTTCGAATTGAGATTTATCAAGATCAGCAAAATAAGGATGTTCTACTGCCTTCTTGGCTGAGATTCTCTTGGATGGCTCATAAGTAAGCATTTTCTGCAATGACAACAGAAAAAGGAGTTGGAATTTTCTACTGAAATCGATTGCACATGAGCAGAGAAGTAAAAGAGGACAAGAATATAATTTGAGAACGCTTACACACAACAAGTCCAAACCACTTGGATCTAAGTCTGGAACAAGAATCCTTAAGTCGTTATTTTTCCATTGAGGATAGATATGCCAATCTCTCAGTTTGGTGACTCCTGGCCATATGCTTTCATTAGGTGTTCCTAGACACCTGATGCGTATAAACATTGAGTTATAGTTGTTAAGATAGACCATGATAATCAGTTCCTTCATGGGATAAAAAGTGCTTCATGTAAAAAATAGATATTATCTTTGTTTGCAAAATCTCATGTTTTAATTCTTTGAAAGGAAAATTCCAATTACCTAAAAATGCTATGAAGCTGGTTTATTTCTGAATCTCCCTTAAACAGAGGCTTCATTAGGGACATTTCAGCTACATGATTAAGAATCAGTTTCAAATAACAATGAATCATAAAATTTTGTTGGAGTAGATAATGTAGAAGCAATGCCACATGTAGGGATAGATGACAAAAATTAACTAAAATGAATTACAACGGTAGAAATATATACAAACGTCAAGTTCTTAAATAGATTGGAAAAAGCTTACCAAATATGCAACCAACAGACCACATGTCTACAGCTGTGGAGTAAAGGGTGTCTCCCAACAGCACCTCAGGAGCCCTGTACCAAAGGGTCATAATCTGCAGCACGGTACTAAAACAATGTAAAAAATAATAGCTCAAAATATAGTTCAATTGTACATAACAGAACTCCCTATAACCTGAAGTTGAATCCACTGCATCAAATGCCAATGAACAATTTTTTATGGTATAATGCACCTGTTGACAATGTAGTTCAATTTAATTGAAAAGACTTCAGTAGGATCTATAGTTGAACAGGAACCCTCTGCATCAAGTCCCAATAAAAAATAAATAAACTATAAGACCTAAAACTATGGTACCAGGGTCTTTATTCTTAGTCAGATAAGTTCATATGTAGTCAGTAAAGTTTAGTATGGGATCATTACTTCTGGCATCTAGATTGAAATTTATGTTACCCTAAGTTAAAACGTTGTCCAGGTCCTTGTTGTTTGTTCAATAATTTCGTATAGACCCTAAAGTATGATATGAGTTCTTTATCTCTAGTAACTAGATTGAAATTTGGGATAATATATGGTGGCCTTTACCGCTTCAATCCCAGATTCCAAATAGGTATCAGTTGTCTAAAATGAAGATAGACATGGAACTTAGCTGCGGAATAAGTGAAAAAAAAGTCTCACTTGATGGGTATATTTCTTGATAGGAATAATGAATGTTCTTCCCAGTCCGAGATCTGCAATTTTGATCAAACCCCTTTCTTGATCCACCAGTAGATTGCTGGGCTTCAAATCCCTGCACATTCTAATCATGTGTCAAAAGAAATGGAAAATATACACTTAAAAACACGAACAATATACAAAAGAACTAAAAAATTTACTATCCAGGCTACACAGATGGGAGCACCTATGCATTACACCCCTACTGTGGCAGTAAGAAACACCCTTGCATATCTGGTACAGGAAGCTCTGCAATTCAATAATTAACTTACAATCACAAAAGGATATAACAAGATAGCAATTAAATTATTAAAGAATAGACATTTCCTTCATGCAGCATTTCAAATAACCTAAGTAAAATGAATTATCCAAACAATAAGTTTCTTTAGTTGCATTTTGTATCTCATATATCTAAGCAATTACATGAAATCTTGAAAAAATTAGCAACATTCAACAGGAGAGCTCCTTCATTATTGATATTAAATTTCAATCCTTTCTCAATGTCTCATAGCTTGAAAGGCTCCATTTTTTGTAGAAGTGTATGTGCATACAAGCAAAGCAAATAGTATGATGGCTTCTTATTCATATAATTGAAAGGAATTACCTTGATAATCTGGGGAGGCAATTTTGTTAGCCTACGGCAGTAACTAGTAATGTACTGTTTGAGATCAGAGTCCATGTGTTGAAAAACCAAATACAGAAGGAGCTTACCCACTTTGTTCCTTATTTGTTTCACGTCCAATAGCCTACAATAAAATACTAATTCATCAGTATAGCTGTTGAATAGGGGATTTCATATAAACATATTGCTTTTGGAGGGAAGAAAACATATCTGGTAATACAGATGATAGAACATAGTTAAATTTAGAGATATTTGTCAAACTCAAAGACATCCAAATATAATTGTTTTTTTCACACATATTTACAGGATTCACCGAATCAAAAGCACACTTAAGACAAATATGCTATACTAATATATTATAAATAGATCACAAAATAACCAACAGGGATGTAGCCCAATGTCATTAACAAGTTTTAATACAGGGTCTCCATGAAGGCAACGGACTTCCATGAACTATTCTATCAGCCAAAAATTTAATATACTCTGCTGTGATAATAAAATCTGTATAGTTCTGTTTAACATCACTGTATAAGGGGCAAATTAAAAACATGCATGTTTAGTATTTTTTTGAAGTTGCATAACTTGCAGATACCTTTGTTCTTAGGGTTTTATCAATGGATAAATCCCCCAGTATTGCCCTGTGGTTTTAACTTCTATACCAATTTTCTCGTAGTTTGATTATTATTTTATTTTGTTTGACGATGGTTATCTTAATTCTTATGACTTTTAAGCTCACTAAATTTTAGAGAAACACTCAGTACCACAGAACTTAAACATGATAATGGGTCACTAAGATGGTAAGATGACATCATATTTCAATTCTTAACATCCAATGCAGAATCAATTCATTGTTTCTGAAACCCAAAACTCATACACAATTTTTTTTAAAGTATTTGTGTGGTTTTTTTTTTTGTTTTGCAAATTGAGAGTTTACATTGAGGTGGTGTATACATTTCTTACCTTACAATGTAAGAGCTATTAGAAAGTGCCCTTAGGAGTGATATCTCCCTTAGTGTACTGACACAAACTCCCTCATCATTATTCTCGAGCTTGAGCTTCTTAAGTGCGAAAATCTGACCTGTGTTAATGTCCTTCACTTTGTATACCTTACCATAAGTTCCTTCTCCAATCTTCTCAATCTTCTCCAAGTTCTCGTAAACTTCCATTTTCTTTTCCTTCTTGAAAATGGGCATAACTCCGAAGATTGCAGGTTTTAAATTATCAAAATCTGCTTAAGCTAAGGCATGAAGGAATAATTCTATAGAAGAAGAATGGACAAGGCATTAGGAGTTTGAGGGTTTGCCACTTAGAGCTCTGTAGTGTTGAACCGTATGTCTTCCAGTGAAAAAAATAGATAGAATATCAAACGACGCATTCATTGACCATTTAAATTTAAATTGGGACAGCATAGCATGTCTTACGATTTGTGAATTAATTATACCAATCGATCGCTGCTAAACTGAGCCTCCAACTAAATACTCTGAACATCGTACATTTAGGAAGCTATGAAATAAATTTAACATAGTTCACTTTTAATGTACAGTCTTTAATGGCCGGCAAAACCAAATACAAAATTCATTCTATTTCATTAATTTCATCTAATGTAGCTTATCACGTCGGAATATTTTACGGCTGGCCTTTTCCTTGGTATGTTTATAACAGTGTGTTGACGTGTCATTACCATCTTATTTCGTCCAAATTTTTCTGGCCATATTATTTCAGTGGGATATTCCACTACAAAACTTCCAACTAGGAGAATTAAAATTACAGTGTACTTGTGACGTGCTCAGACAAAACAAATCAGACTTACAATTTTAAAACATTAATCGCCCCAATCTAATGTGTGTCAGGGAAAAATATCTCTGAATATCTTTTAGGCGCTGTGCATTTATGTTTTCAGCTCTATTCTGTCCTTTGAGGAGAAGTTTACATTAATGCATGGTTGCCGTCGAAGGTCATACATTCCTTGTCGCTGCCGTCGATCACCGCCCAGAATGTACATAAATATAATAGTCTGCGCTTGATCATTCCACCAGTGCGCTTTAAAGTAGAAGAACTATTGCATCGGTTGAAATATTTTCAAGCAGCACTACCTTCTGTAACAGGTAATTTAATATCATAGATTTTGCTATTTTAGAGTATAGGGTTAAAGTTTGGTTTAGGTTTAGGAATATGGTTAGGATTAGGGTTAAGGATTACAATTAAGGTTAGAATTTAGTGTTAAGTTTATGGTTAGGGTTAGGGTTTATTGTTAGTGTTACAATTATTTTTAAAGTTTATATCAAATTTAGGGTTAAAGTTAGCGTTATAATTATAAGTAGGGAAGGGTTAGGATTATGATTTGATTTATGATTATTTAATGTAGAGTTAGGGTTAAGGTCAGTATTATGGTTAGTGTTAAGGTTTACATCATTGTTAGGGTTATGGTTTGCTTTAGATTTACGATTATGGTTAGGGTTTAGTGTTAGGGTTAAATTTATGGTTAGGGCTAGATTTATTATTAGTGCAAGTATAATTATAGTTAGAGTTAGGGTTATAATTATAATTGGGGGCGGGATTAGGATTATATTTTGATTTATGATTATTTAATGTCACACATCTTAGAGAATCGATACATTATATATAGATAGGGCTACAAAATATGTTCATGTCTAGGGTTAGGGTTTCTATCATAGGGTTAAGGTTAGGGCTAAGGATAGGCTTAGGATTATGTCTAGGGTTAGGGTTAGGGTTAAGAGTTAGGGTTATGATTGTAGTTAGGGTTTACATCATTGTTAGGGTTAGGTTAATGGTTAGGGTTTGGATTTACACCATTGTTAGGGTTAAGATTGTGGTTACGCTGAGGATTTAAGGTTATGGTTAGATTTATTTCTAGGGTTAGGGTTTATATCATAAAGTTAGGGTAAGGGTTAGGATTATAGTTAGGGTTTACATCATTGTTAGGGTTAGGTTAATGGTTAAGGTTTGGATTTACATCATGGTTAGGGTTAGGGTTAAATTGTGGTTAAGCTGAGGATTTAGGCTTATGGTTAGGATTATGTCTAGGGTTAGGGTTGATATCATAAGGTTAGGGTAAGCGTTAGGATTATAGTTAGGTTTTACATCATTGTTAGAGATATGTAAATGGTTAAGGTTTGGATTTACATCATAATTAGGGTTAGGGTTAAGTTTGTGGTTAGGTTGAGGATTTAGGGTTATGGTTAAGGTTATATATCTAGGGTTAGGGTTTATATCATAAGGTTAGGGTAAGAGTTAAGGGTGAGGGTTAGGACTATAGTTAGGGTTTACATCATTGTTAGGGTTAGGGTAATGGTTAAAGTTTAGATTTACATCATGGTTAGGGTTAGGGTTAAGATTGTGGTTAGGCTTAGGATTTAGGGTTATGGTTAGGATTATGTCGAGGCTTAGGCTTAGGATTATACTTAGGGTTTTCATCATTGTTAGGGTTAGGTTAATGGTTAGGGTATTATATTTACATCATGGTTACAATTAAGGTTACACTTAGTGTTAAGATTGTGGTTAGGATTAAGAACAAGGGTTATGGTCATAGTTGGGGTTAATGTTTAGGGTTAGGATTATGATTATTATAAGGGTTTACATCATGGTTAGGGTTAGGGTTACAATTTGGGCTATGGTTAGGATTATGGCTAGGGTTAGGGTTTACATGATGGCTAGGGGCAGGGCTAGGGTTAGGGATAGGGTTAAGGATTAGGGTTAGGGTTAGGGTTAGGACTAGGTCTAGGGCTAGGATTAGGGTTAGGGTACGGGGGCTTCACTTAGTGAACCTGGGTTATAACACGTGCATTCATGACATACTAAAGAATCCTCTTATTTTCAAAAAATATTATCTGAGTCCCCTTATTTTCATTGATAGGAAATATATTGTACCCTCATTTCTGGGATATTAAACCCCCAAATATGAATGCGTACCCTCATTTCTGGGATATTAAACCCCCAAATATGAATGCACGTGATATAATATTGCCTAATGAGTGAAGTTCCTATGGGTTAGGGATGAGTTATGGTTAGGATATAAATCATGGGTAGGGTTAGGATTTACATCATGGTTAGGGTTAGGATTATGGTTACGATTAGGGTTCAGGTTTATGTCATATTTAGCAATAATTTGAGGGTTAAAGTTAAGTTTTGGTGAGTTTGGGTTATTGTTAGGATTATGATGAGGGTTAGGGTTTAGGGTTATGGTTATGGTTTACACCATTGTTGGGGTTATGGTTAGGCTTAGGGTTTAATAATTAAGATTATGTCAAGGGTTAGGGTTTACATGATGGCTAGGGATAGGGTTAGGGTTAGGGTTAGGGATAGGGCTAAGGGTTAGGGTTAGGATTATGGTTGAGGTTTAGTTTAGGGTTAGGGTTCAATTATAGTTGTGTTTAATTCTAGGGTTATAGTTAAATTTAGGGTTAGGTTATAGTTAGGTTTAAATTATGGTAAGATTAGAATTAGAATAAAGGTTCCACTACAATTAGGGTTGTTATTGTAGGATAATGGTTGGGGTAAGGATTGGCATTAAATTATAATTAATGTGACGGTTAGGGGTAGGGCTCAATTAGGGATAGGGTTAGTATCACAATTCAGTTGTGGTTTATTGTTAAAATAGAGTTCAAGTTATAGGTAGTATTTAATTGTAGGGTTAGAGTTAAGTTTAGGTTTAGGTTTCAATTATGGTAAGATTAGGTTTAGGGTTAATTTTTGGCTATAATTAGGGTTACTATTGTAAGATAATGCATTTGTCACACTTATTATCATTTTCTTCTAAAATAATTAATTTTAAAAAAAATATTATGTACTTTTATTATGATTTTTTTGGTCAATATTTCGAAATTACTATGAAATAAATATCTTTAAACTCTTTTGTGATGAGATAAATACATTTTAAAACAATTTAAACTTTCTTTTAATAAAAATAATCTTATTAATATAAATTTAAAATACAAATATTTACTCTAACCTTTTATTATATGACTAACCTTAATATAAATTAAAACTTAACCATATTCTTAATACAACCTAATCCTAACCTTAATTAAACCAAAATCTTAATTGAGTACTTATCAAAACCTTAATTACAATTAAATAAAAATCTTAATATATAATTACCATAAAATAATTCAAAGTAAACCAAGAGGTAAATAGGATATAAATAGAAAAATCATATATATAGTAAATTAGAAACTACTTTTTTTTATAGGTAATGTTGTGATTATTTTTACTACGAACGAGGGTCTCAATAGGGCTCGTGACAACCATCACCCTATGGGGTCATCCCAAAATTAGAAACTATTTAAAATAATAAATATTTAACATATAAAAAATTATATACTATTTTAAAATATTTTTTATATGAATGAATTAAGAAAGATTTTATTCGAATATTTAAAAGTTGAGAAACATATTTTGTATCAATGTGTAATTTTGATTTTTTTAATTTAAAAACATTATAATTTAAAGATTAAAATTTGAAAACACAATTTTTTTTTGAATTTTCTAAATTTAAAATTAAAAAATATATATTATTTTAAAAATATTTATGTAGGCATTATATTGTTATGTTCAAGATATGGAAATATAGAAATATAAAAATTCTTTTTGATTTTTCTAAATTTAAAAATAAGATTCTTTCTTTTTTATAACAAAATATTGATTTTATTTTTATTATTCCTCAAAATTTGTTCAACTAATATGCATTTATACAGACAACAATATCTTAAAAAAGACAAAAGTGTTGTTTTATCATTCCATGTCAAAGATTGTAAATCTTCAAATGTCTTGTATCATTGCCCAATTGTTTGCATTGTAAATTAATAGAATATTTCTCAATAATTGTAACCTGTATGTCATATAAAATATAGAAAACAATCAAATGTAATAAGTATTATGATGCGTCATTAGCTTATTTTTCAAAAATATGGGCATTCCATTTTATTGTTTTCTTCTTCCATGACAATTGGTAATGTTTTTTTATTTCCAGTTTCATTTTATGGAAGAGAGGAAAAAGCGTTCTATAAGAATAAATTACCAATGCTTAAGATAATTTACTCAGAGGAGATAACAACTCCAGCCATGTCTAATACATATGCAAATGTATTTTCCAGTATCAATTTAAGCAGACAACAATATCTTAAAAAAGACTGTATTATTAACCCTAGGGATCTTCAAAGGACCTTTCGACTCTCTTCTTCAGAGAGCATTTACCATTTGTGCATCTGCAGGAACTCCTACAAGAGCATAATTAAAGCACAATCATTCAATCAATCAATCAACTATTTTTTTCCCTCCTACATAGGTGGGAGCCACGGCCTAATAATATGTTAATTTTAAATTATATTTTATAAATAGTCTTATAAAATTTTAATTAATATTTTAAAATATTATGAAATTGAATTAGATGGATATTTTAATAACATTATTAATTGAAAATCATATATTTAGTATTTAATATTTCTTTTTTATTAAATTAGTAAAAATAAATAATTATTATTAAATAAAATCTATGAGGTAAGTTGGTGAATGAGCTAATGATAGGTTCATTAAGACACATAATACAGTACAAGAAAAAAAAAGGTGAATAAATGGTAGGATAGAGATGGACATTATATGATATTAAAGATCATTTAGAAAAATGTGAATTTATCTAGAGATTATTTGAGGCCATTAGAAGGGGATTTTTATCAATTTCTTATTGTGTGGCATTGATTTTCATAGTTTTTATCATATGCAAATAAGCTAATTCCTAGCCTAGGTAGTCAAGGATGACCTCTACTAAGGGAGTCTCGTCATCCCTATGGAAGGAATACATCTTTGGTTCAAATTTGTAGATAGAAAAGCCTTTGTTAGTCAATTGGGTGTACATGAAGTACAAAATCTCTTCAAACCCTTTCCATTGCTACAAGTTTTTAATTCTAAATTATAAAAAAATGTCTATCTAAATCTACATTGCTCCATCCTCATCTTGATCATAATGATTTTAGAATTTAATAATAAGAAGAATTAACATTAGAGGTACAAAATAATTAATAATTATAATCTTAATTTTGATTAATAATTATTTATCTTAAATATTTAAAATAATAATATTTTTTTTTCTTGGTAATAATATTATATTTATTATATTTAAATTGATATACACAGTGTCTGAATACAAAATGTCATCTTTCCAAAAAACATCCACATTGGCCAAAAAGAGGCATCCCCATCAGATCTAACTAAAGCAAAATCAAATCCTTTGAAATAGAATCTACGTCATGCAGACCAAAACCTACCCCCCGACCAAACAGTATAATGGCCATAACAAAATTATAGAAAAAATGGACGAAACTACCATAGACAAAACTCACTAGAAATCAAAACTGCAATAGACCCACCACCACATCAACACTTCTTTGAAGAACTCGCTTCACCACCCGACCCTATACTCACTTTCGGCTTCCTCAGACGCAAAACCCTCCCTGCACCTTCTGCCTTGGCCTTGGATCTTTCTATGATGGCTTCCAGCTCTTTAATCTGCATGAGGAGCTTCAGGGCTTCCCACCCATGTCTTGCCTCTGCCCTGCGATGTAATTTGCACTATCCTTGCGACCATCTCACAAAAGGGATTATTATTGCCTTAATCCCCTGCCCATTATTCTCCACACCTTCTCTAATGTCAAACCCCTTCCCACTCCAGAAAAGACTCTATTTCACCTAGGAAGTCTTTAGGAACTAGAGCTTTCATAACCCACTTCACTGTTCTAGCTTCTTCGCCAACTTCCAGGCCCCACACCATAATCAAAGAATATAGATCCATCCTTGTCTTGTAACTATGCTTCACCCCATCAAATGCCTTGCTCACAATGAGAAAAATGCACGGTGCTAAATATTCATCCCAAAAATTGAATAATCCCTGCAACCTCCTCACTGCTAAATCCCCATAGAAGGGGCATAGCTATTTTCATGTTCGTAGGGTGAAATTTTCTTCCATTTCACCACCACCTTCAAAACTTCTCAGGAACACCACTTCTGCAAAAAGTCTCAACCAAGCTTCCTCACCTCCACTTCACACTTAACATCGAATAATGAAAAAGGAAAATGATTGAAAATTAAATTCAACTCCTCTTGACTGAAGCTATTTCATTAATGACCTTGCACATCATAATTGCCCACCGACAAAAACACATCACTCCTTCACTATTTGTACTCGAAGTGTACAAAACAAATATTGTACAATCTTGGTTGTTTCCAAAAAATTAAAACTCCTCAATGCTAATTTGTCAAAAATTGCTCCCTTTTTCTATCTATAATGTTACTACTACTGTCTACACTCATGGGATCTATTATCACTTATTTGAATGATATTCGGATGGGGAAATTCATGGATCTTGCTTTGCTGCCTCATCTATCCAGTTAAAAACTATTTTAAATAAATACTCGATCTTTTATCTCAGTCAACAAAAGAATAGATTTACAAATACATGGCACATGGTAAGCCCAAGAAAACCTTCATTTCATCCTTTTCTTCTTATTATTTTTTCGGCTTCCTGGAAACCCTGCAACATTTGCAGCAGAATTCGCTATGTTCTACTTGCTCATCCACTTTGACCCGCCACATATCCAAACTTAAAATCCCTATATTATCTGTTTTTCACCCTTTTCTTCTCTCTGCCAAAATCCATATTTCTTCCCTTTTACCTCCACCAAAAGCCATATTATTTATGCCCTTTCCACCCGAGCGATCGGTTGGCGAAACCCTAGGCCTAGTCCTCTTTCCCTTCTAAAACAATTTCTCCCATTCCTCAAAATCCAACGACATTTCATCTTCGTCGTCCTTAAAACCCCCATTCTGCCTCATCTTCCTCCATTTTTTAACTAACTGGAAATCATCCTCCTTCTTCTTCGCCCTCTCCTTCAATTTCGCAGCCTGGATGGCCTTGCACAACAACTTCTTAGCCTCCCTGCCTCCTCTATTTTCTGCTTCTAGAAAAGCAACTTATCCTTTACCTTGAGCATATGATTATCTGCTTTCACCATTTTTGCATAATAGTCTTGGGTTCTTAAGAAGGGGATTCCCATGGCCTAAAATTTATAGTACGCTTGGCAGGTGCCCTCCAAAGCCTGCATGTAAAAAGTCATCTCCCATGCCAGGTCATTGTTGGCGTCGATTTATCCTTCACTTTTTTGAATTACGCAGAGATTTTCCATCCAGTTGATGTTCTCTGGCCATCTGATTTCAATTATGATGTTCTCTGGCCATCTGATTTCAATTATGATGTTCTCTAGCCATTTGGTGCAATATTTTTAATGGGTCTAGACCTGTAAGCACACATTCATTATGATGTCAAAGCCTTGTACTTAGCAATATTTAATTCTTGGTACGTTCATTTGGAGCTATTCAACTTCACCAAAAGATCAAGGACCTATTGATGTAAATTGTTAAAGTTAGTTGACAAAATCCAAGTGAACAAGATTTTTTTTATAAGGACAACTAATTTTTTAGGGAGATTTATTTCATCAATTCTTAAAATAGAGGCAACTTCAAGGTACTTGGTTCTCCTATTACATAATGTTCACAACGTCGTAAGGTTTAATTCTTATAAGCAATTTGACCTTGCTTAACACAATAGTTATATATCATTTTGTAGCCCATATTATGAGGCTACAAACCCTTCAATTATTTTTGTGCAAACATAAATTATTAAGATTAAATGTCCCAACAAACCTTGTCATTAATTTGTATGTTGATCAATGTAATGATTTAATAACTTTTACAGAGTCAATTAACGAAATGGCTACCCAACGCATAGAATGGTTTATTTTCTCTTTATTAAAAGTTTATGCTTAGAAATCAAAATAGAAACTAAACTAAGTTAGCTTCAAAATCAAGAACCCCAAACACGTCTCATGTTCCTCTATCTCCAAGGATCTTTAAGATTCAAGGTGGCTCTCACTTGGAAGAGAACTTGATCTTTTAGATGTCAACCTAAATAACGAGATTAAAGGATATGCTAAGATCAAAATGAATGCAACTAAGATCCTAGCTAGATGATCAAAATGAATGCAACTAAGAAATTGGCCTCTATCAACTGACTTAACTAAACAATTGTTACTCATATTGCAAGTCACGTAGTTTCTACAATGGCGTGTAGCATTTAATCACTTAAAATCAGAAATCATAAAGATGTCATTGCACTAACATTTATTTATTTACATATAAAAATTGTGTGTGGTAAATTTAATTATTTACATATGCAAATTGTATATTAAAGAAAACTTGTTGGAATCTATAACAATCCATAACAAACTTGTTAAATTCACAAAGTTTATAACAAATTTACTATTATAAAATAAATCAAGCATGCTCTAGCTATTCATTATAGAGTTTATTTTAGCGAACTATTAATGTTTGTTCATTCTATTTAAGCACTAACATGTACACTTAAGAATAGACCTATTTGTTATGGAGCTTTGAATTCAATATTTTAACATAATTACATTTAAAATTCTAAAGAATAAGATATTTTCTAGTCAATTTTTGTAATCAATATTGACCAAAAAGATATTTTATATGAAATTATCCATGAAATATTATAAATTAATTATCTTAATTTTCTAATACCAATGAACCATGAGAATGGTTGCGTCTATTCTGGCTCCAAAACGGACCTTTCGTACAACGTGTTAGTGACAACTTAGTCAATCACAACCGTTAATTGCAAAATCGATGGTGCAAAATGCATGACTAACACGCGTGTTAGTCAATCCACACTATCATTTTGGAGCTAGAATAGATGCGTCCCATGAGAATAATGGGATTTTTATAGCAAATTTCATATTTTTTCAAGCTATTAAGCCACTGTACAACGAAGTGTTACAATAGGTTGTTTCTTGGAGTTCCAACAAAATATTGCATAGCCAAAACACAAGGTAGAATCAAAAGTAGACTTTTGATCATTTATAAAGTTTTTTCCCTTTGAATTTATATATCATGCTGTTTTATCATTTGGATCCACTAGTAAAATTGTATATAATATTGATTCGATATTTTGTGTGAGTTGCATATGGAAAAATATTTAATATTTAGGAGATTTTTAGTACTAAAAAGGGGTAAAAAGTTTGTGTATATGCATACTTTTAAGGCACATGGTTTTACCTTAATATTTCATGTAATTATTTTGTGTGAGCTTGCTTCTATAAAAGTAAGCACATGTTTGGTGCTTGAGGTTGGCTACTTGGCTATTTGGTTGTCATTTTTTGAGCTCTCTTTTAAAGAGTGCATATGTAAAGAATGATATGTGATGTGTGATTGCATGACCATCTATTATGATTAGATACATGTGGGATGTATCATAGGAGTTTGGTATTTAGAATTATACATGAAGACACCATAAGTTTATTGTAATGTTTTCATTGCTAAATAATATATTGAGTGTGGATGCTTTTGGAGGTTGGTTTATTCCCTCTTTAACTTTTTCCTTTGGTATATCTTTTGTTATCTTGTGGTATGTCTTTGATATTTGCATATGGTTATATTGTAAGTCTTTCTACATGTTTTTACATCATGCGGTTATGTAAAAAATAGTTTGATCAACTTATATTATTTTTCTAAGTGGTATTAAAGCCATGATTGTGGATGAGGGATATGGGAGATCCATGTTTTGGTATAACCCTTATATGAATAGATATAATGCAAATTAAATTCATAACAATGTTGGAGAGATTTAAATCATTTAAAGATATGAGACATGTTGTGCAAGTTGGGTTTTATAGATTTGGGATTCTAACTTTTGTAGCTTTATGGCTACTTTTGCAAATCTAGGGTTTGAAGATAAATAACAAAAATAATTTTTTAGGTGTTCTCCATGATGGTTTTGCATGGTAAGTTTCACAACTAACCCTCCAAGAAAAAACAGACTTCATAATTAGATCCAAAAGGCATGAGAAATAAAGATCAACATTAAATTTGATCTATTTTGACCCTTATAAAAAAAAACAAAAAAATTGCCCCTTGCCTTTGGGTCATACTATTGAAATTCAAAAAAATAAATTTAATTTGAGTTTTTAAGGGGAAGAAGAGGTTCATATACCTCTTGCTACAATTAGGAACATACATATCCATGAGGTAAACTTGTTGGCCCCTACTTAATGATACGATGGCTAGTGGGCCTTAGGCCCCTCGTCACAACCCTTGGGTCTAGCCACTCAAAATTTCATATTTCAAATCAAGCTTAGTATATATTTTTTTTTGGGTCTAACCAATTAGAATTTAAAATTAAAAATTTTAAAAATATAAAAAATTCATGAGCTTTGGCACCTACATATGATAGAGTGCCACATGCACATTGTCATCACTAGTAGACCACGTTGCTTCTCATTGATGTCAATTGTACAGTTAGTCATTTTATTACCTTTTCAAACCCTTCATATTATTTTTAGAGAAATTTTATTTTATGGGCATAACTTTCACTCATGATATTGGATTTTTTACTTTTGACATTGATTAAAAAGCTTTCTCCAAGCACTACATAATGGTGTATGTTTTCTTGCTTTATTTTGTTGTTTTTGTTTGGTTTGGGTGACATAAATTAGGCACCACTTTAAATTAGTTAATTGGTCATAACTTTCACTTATGAACTTAGATTTTTAATTTTACATAGACAATGGGGAGAATTTGCATCATATTATATAGTGATTTAGGTTCTTTTTTTTTCATTTGGATGAACAAAGAGAAGATTATATTTATTTGATATAACTTGTAGGAGTATGATATTTGGGGTACAGTTACATGAACACTTGAATAGATTGGAGGGGAAAAAAAATGAGAGTGTATGTTTTTAATGAAATATATATGATGGTAAGTTATTAACTATTAAAAAGTTCAAGTTTTTTCAAAGTTTGGATTTTTATGGTGATAGATACACAAGTTTTCTTCTATTTTGAAGACATGGTTGGTATGCATACGAGACTTGGAGTCTTGGTTTAGTGATAGTTGAGTATAGGTACAATGATAGTGATGATTACAATGCCATGTATGTTTATTTGCACTTAAGATTTAGCATGACATGATCATGTATGCACTTGAAAAATGGTGGTGTGGTTCAATTTTAGGAGGTTGTTCATACTCACTCAGTTCCTTGGCCATGGTACTTGATTATGAATCTTCTTGGAAAATTAGATTTATAATTAATTTGGTGTATAAGATCTGAAATTGTTTGTTATCTTCTAGGTTATATCAGTTTACAAGTCAATGATGTGATGGTGAGTTTTCACATTGCATTGATTGAGGACTTGCAAGTTATGTGAGTTGGCTGTCCATTTGGTTGCAATAAGATGACTCATTTGTGTGGATTGTCTATATCCATAGGTCTTTTAATGTTAAACTACAAATAATATATAATTAGTTTTCCATATTTATAATCATTTGTGCATTGGTATGTGTTGGATGAGTAGAGTGCTTGGATACTTAGCTATTAGGACTTGTAGTATGAGGCTTATCATGGTGTCATGGATTGCTTGACTATACTTTTTAGTGGAAGCTTTTCATAGTGATGTCTTGGTAATAGTTGTATTTTTTTGGCCTATAGATCTTGGTTCTACTTTATTCTCTAGAGCTATTGGAATTGCAATAGTGTGTGTGGACTATGGGTGTGAAATGAAGCAAAGGTGTGGAAAACACTTCCTAACACTCATCTAGTGGGGGAGATAGCACAATTTTTTAATAGAAATTCTAACTATTGCAAAATAATAAATACATTTAGAAAGAGATAATGAACATATAAATAATATAACATAATGAACACACAATATATGCATATAAAACCCTTTCAAGGGAAAAAAAACCCACTCCGAAAGAACAATACTTTGTATCTCTAGTAAACTAGTCAATTACAATACAATATCAACACTTAGCTTCTTCAATAGGAGTATACAACCAACAACCCACAATTTTGATTAGTCCTGACAACATAACACCATAAATGTAGAAACATAACATGCATAATGCTCTCCAAGACAACCTTACATAGATAAATACAAAGGAGGAAGCTTCAAGATGAAGACAAAAGAGGGGGTCATGCAAAACACTTGGCACACTTTTTCAACCACCTCTAAGCATGCAAATAACATAAATACATTATTAGTTGATTCCTTATTCAAACCTCTCAAGTTGGGCACCCAAAATTTACTATATCTAGGTATGAAATATGTTCTTAAATGTATTGCAACTATCATAAAAACAATCATGATTGACAACACTTTTATAGTTGTAAGAGAATCCATCATAACTAACTAAAATAATTGATTCTCTTACATCTTGTCATTACCCAACTTGGGTGCGCACCTTCTCCATGCAAAGGTGTCTCTTGACACTTGTCTATTCTATTACAAATTATGTCATAAAGTTATCATAAGTTGTCATAAATTATCATAGGTATGTGTGTCATAAAATCTTGTCATAATTTTGTCACTACATGACACTTGTCCCCTACCTCACAAAATTCCAAGATCCTCTAAATGGGATGCCTACTTCCATGTGAGGACAAAATGTTTCACATCACCTTCCTAGTAGAATGATAAGTCAACATGCCAACTCCCACAAAATGAGAAAATATCATGTGCAAAATAAATTGTCTATTAGGGTGGTAAAATTAAACTAAATAACAAATAAATAAATCCAAATACCAATATTATGACTTACAAAAGTCTAGACACCTTAATCCCAACATTCTCCCACTTGTCAAAGAGATTTCAAGGAACACCACTGAATTTCTCTATGCTTACAGGTTTTGTCAGTGTATCTATAATATTCGTCAAAGTATCAATTTTGACTAATTTTACCTTTTGATCCTCTAATAGATCTCGAACAAAATGAAACTAAACATCAATGTTCTTTGTTCTAGAATGAAAATTCAAATTCTTTGCTAAACAAATGATACTTTGAACAACAGATAGTAATCAATCTTGCATCAAACCAATGTCTAAGAATAATCATCTACGTAATTTAGCTTCCTTACAAGCACGAGTAGCTATCATATGCTCTACTTTTGTTGTGGACAAAATGACTACAACTTACCACTTATTCAACTAATAACAAAATAATATCCATATTCATCCAACTTATTGCAAAATATTATCTATAAATAGCTAAAAGCAAAATAATATGCATGCAAAAAAAATATCATCTAAGAATATATGCATCTAGATTAATGGGCTAGATAGATATCCCTCATACGATTAGAGTCTTAGAAATGTATAAAATAAAAATGTTCATCAAATCAAAGTGACCACTTTCTATGAATGTCCACAACACTGCTAATGCCAATATTAAATATAGTAACCTTTTGAAATCACATCAAACATAAAAAGTAATAGCTTCTCTACCACAATATGGTTTGCCAGAGGTGGCTTCATTCCTCGAAAGCCTTAATAGGGAGAATTTACTCAAGGTGAATTGAATACAATTTGAAAAAAGAGTCCATTATACCTACCTCCTATTCCTCAGCTAAAACAAAATTCAAGACAAAATTGTCAAAAAGAATTTTGACATTCAAATAGCCAACCGAACCTTGCAAGTTAATTTCACCTCTTTTGTTTTTTGTTTTCTTAGTAGACATGTCTACATAGATGGAAAGAAGATGAAATGACAATATTTGGAGCCAAGATATTCTTTCATGCTGGCTTGTTTCATCCTCTTGGCACATACTCTTCTTTATGCCCTTAAGACAAATTTTGACTCATTTTCACTGACAAGTTTTGAGAAGCCAACCTTCAACGTCCACGTCACAACGATGATAATAGTAATCCAAAGAACAAGACTGAGAGCCCAACCCATAAAAAATTAAGCCTACAAGTTCGTGTGAAGTAGAAACCTCTACCAAAGAGGATGCAACTACCACCTCAATGACATCACTGACATCCCTATAGACCTCAGCAGTAATGAGGTAGGGTTTTGGGATGAGTGAGAGTGCCATTGATTAATTAAAAGTTGGAGACAAATTTTAAAAATATAATTTATCACAGATTCATTTTCTTCAATTGGCCAAATTAATATTTCATGATTTATCACTTGAATTGACTTTAGCAAAAGGCTCCAATACCATTAAAACATTTAAAAGCAAACAAAGTTCATTTGAAATGTAAGGCAACTGAAAAAAGAATGAATAAAACGCTATCAAAAACTAATTACAAGGTTGCTGTCACCAGCCTAAGTTCCCGGATGAAGGTTGGCGGTGTTAGAGTAGAGCTGCTAATATTCAAGTCAAATGCATCTGCAGGAAGTTTTATGCACTGTATTACAAATTTTCATTGACGAGATGTATCATCATGCTGAAATTGTAAATCATGTTGCTTCACTTGCTGAAGCTGTTTCTTACATTACTTTTGGATCTGTGAAAAAAGAAAGCCATTTGAAAATTATTTTTAAGTAAAGCCTTAGAATATCAATTTTACGATGATAATTGTTAAAAAAACAGCAGCACATCTATTTTTCTTTCATTGTAGCCAAGGAAAAAATGCAAGCTCAAAATTGCATTTATCACTCCAAATAAAATAGATCCCTTCTCACTTATCTTCAACTATATGAAACCGTTACATTCAAATGATAGTGGAAGAGTGTCATATTTAAACAACTCTATTATTATCCATATTTTTAAAACTCTTGTATGCTACTAATATTGTTGCAATCATCAGATTCCTTTCTATTATAAGATATCTCTTGACATAATTTACCTATTATTTTTTATATCCACCTGTTTGTAAGTATATAAAATTGTTACATTTTTAATGAGAGTGAAAGAGTGCTGTTATTTTTTCAAAATATAAGTATACTAGTATATAATTTAATATATGACACTTCACAATTCCAAATAAATGCAATGTATAATTGTAAGGCCAAACATCCCACACACTATCAAGTAATAAAATTTCTTTAAACAAACAAGTGGGTATTATTATTCATGGTTGAATACATAGGACAAGTTGCATAAATTAATATATAAATATATAAGTTCCTCACCAACTTTTCTCTTTTGGCATTTTCTCATTGGATTCAGAGTTCATAATTATTTCCACTTTCTTTCCACTAAAAAAATATAATCTATTAGAATCCTAATTTTGTATGAGGTCTAGATTGTAAGCACTCATTCATTATGGAACCATTCAACTTCACCAATAGACCAAGGGCTTAATGACGATATCATTTCAATTTTGATGAAAAGTAGAAAAATAATGAGTGAAATTGCTAAAGTTAGTTGACATAATCCAACATGAACAATATTTATTTTTTACAAAGACAATTTTTTTTAAAGAGATCATCAATCCTTATAATAGAAACTACAAGATACTTGTTTAACCTCCTATTACATAATGTTCACAACACTGCAAGGTTTAATTCTTATGAATAGTCTACCCTTGTTTAACACAATAGTTATATATCATTTTGTAGCCTATATTATGAGGCCACAAACCCTTCAATTATCTTTGTGCAAACATAAATTATTAAGATTAAAGGTCCCAACCAACCTTGTCCTAAATTATTAATTTATCTGTCATTAATTTCTATGTTGATCAATGTAATGACTTAATAACTTTTACATAATTAATTAACGAAATGGCTATCCAGCTCATAGAATGGTCTATTTTTTCTTTATTAAAAATGTTCAAATATGAAAATATAACAACCATTTTGTGGATCACAAACACCATCATCAATTCACAAGTAAATCGCACTACACTTAGGATAGAGTTTTTTTATCATATCTAATTTGGATTTTGAACATGATATCTTTGAAATAAAAGGTACAAATTACACTCGAGGCAATAACAATCCCTTACTACTCTAATAAACGGATAAATTTTTTATCAACCCTTCGACCCCTTGTGCTGATATATTTTTTTCCATTTACTTAAACTTCTGCTAATATCAGCCCTTTGACCCCTTCTGCTGATATTTTAAAATGAGTATAGAAAATCAATCTTCAGTACAATCCTACTGGCAGACAGCTTGATTCATGAATTCCATGTGCAAGGAGGGTGAATGCATAGAGATAGAGGGTGGTTGCACAGGCAACGCACAAAGACTGAGATAACGTAGATAGAGAGAGGAACGATTTTGCACCGTAGTTTTCATGAGTTTTATCCGTTGCAGTCTTTGAGGGCTTTGTCAACCAGGAAAGCGGGAATGATTTTTTTCAAGAACGGTGTCAGAGGGCCCTACGTTTCAACGTAGGAAGACATAATGGTTTACAAAGGTCTCTCTAGTGCCTTTTCTCTATCTTTATCTACTTTCTTTATTTACATTCCTTGCAATCCTTTTGCCTAATTCTGCAAATGAGAACAAAAAAATAGTTAATCTCGCATAAACAAAAAAACCCAGACAGTTTATTAACTCATGGAAGTTAAACAAGGCTTAATGAAAGTAAACCAAGACTTGACAGGCCAGGGAAGACAGAAGGGTCACAAATGGTAGATATGGCAGGTCAGGGTTTTATTACAAAAGGATCGCAGATGTAAAAAATAAACATATTTCCAAAACATTTGGGAAATATGAATTGCATACTAAATAACAAAATAACAAAATAACAAATGAACCTTACATACAACTGAAATTTCTATTAAACTTTCTAAGCCAAGAGGCTTTAACAGGATTTTGTGGCTCTTTGTTAACAAGATCCCTTCAAGCAAATGAACTGAAACACGCAAACATAGAGGGAAGACTAGTTTTTGTAAATACAAAACAATATTGAATCAAAAGAAAAAATTCACTATGATTTTGCCAAAGGTAAACATCGGTAACACAAATATATCTAATATGATATTGCAAAAAGGTGAACAAACTGATCAAGCTGAGCATAAAGGAAAGGGAAAACTTATAGGCGACTTAGAGGATCTCAAGTCAAATATGAGTAAGATGGAAGGGATTGCGGGAAAAATAGAAGTTCTTATAGCTAGTAAGAAGGGCACCAAAAAAGTGCCTTGGGAACTTTATAGTCCTACATCCACACCACTTATATGGTCATTTGAGTTGTATGTAGAAGAGCTCATAAGATTGAAAAAAAAAGTTGAAGTTCTAAAGACAATAGGATAAAAATAGTTATAGAGATCAATAGTAATCTTGAAAAAGAAAATAAAATACAAAAAATAACAGATTTTAAATCTTCAAATTAACATGGAAAGGGGATAACAAGATTTGGTTACTCTAAATCAAGGGATAGATCAACTAAAATTGACTAGAAAGAAGGAGCCAACAATGGAGAGAGGAGAGAGCTTAATGCAAATAAAGGAGATTCAATCAACATTAGTAGATATGGAGTTAAAATAAAATCAGTTAAGATAATGAATAGAAGAGGCCAAGTCATGGACACAAGTGGTAAGTGGACCATCAAGTGGCCAGAAGGGAATCATTGAAAAACAAGTCAAAAGATAACTAAGGGAAGAAAAAGATAAACAAATCAAGGCTACAAATATTATAACTAAAGTCTTAAGGGACTTCGGTGAGAAGGAGAGAACTGACATCCTAACATGGGACTTACTTAAAGACAAGTTGAAGTGGATAGGGTATATCTAGCAAGCCAACATGATTGGAAAGAAGATAGATGGAGGAAGAGATAGGCATGTAAGAGTCACCTTGAAAAACTTAGAGGTTAAGAAAATGATTCTAAAAAACATACTTAGAGGCACACAAATTTACTTAGATGAAGATTTGGCCTTTGATCAACAATAAGAACAAAGGAAAGAATGGGAGAAAGTGAAGACAACAAGAAATTAGGGAAAGTGGGCATAGTTAAAGAATGGGAAAAGCCCAAATCCAAGGTCATTTTTCAAACAAGAAATAGGGAATAGGGGCCCCATAGGAATACTTGAAAAGTGTAAGTTGGAATTGTAAAGGATATCCTTGGAGGGGAGGACCTGGATTGGAGCCCATAGAAAAAGGAAAAGCCATTATAATTCTTATAGAAACGCATGAACATGATGGCTATAAAGTTCTAGATTTTGAAGGATTTAAGAAAGTTTCACTTTGGAACAAAGAGAGTGGAACATGCGAAGGTCATCGAGGTGTTACAATGCTAATATATGAGAAATGGAAGGGAATTGTTAAAGTTGAAAATGAAGACACTAATAAAAAATACATATGGTCGCAAATAACAGAGAATGGGGTAACTTTCAGATTGGCCGCTTGCTACTTTGCTCCAAAAAATTCGAAGTTTTATAAGAAGAGAAATTTAGACAATAAATACCCTTATGCCTCACTAAAAAAAGATATCTCTATTTTCAGCACACTTGGAGACATAGTGCTAATTGGGGACTTTAATGCAAGGACAACTAATAGTCAATCCCTTTAGTTGAGAAATGAGGAAAGAGGGGAAAACAATCCGTTATGGTTGGAAGAAGGTGGAAGTCAATATTGGGAATGAACTTCTCAAGATGGTAATGACAATGTGACATAGTTCAGGGTAGAATTACTTGTTCTTTGTAGTTTGTTTGGCATGATAATTTGCAATGTCATGAGAGATTTTCCAAGATGGGGAGGTATCACAGGCAATACTTATAATAGTCAATTTGTGGTGGACTATGTGATTTTTTCACAATTTTTTTTTTCTATATTGTTGGAGTAAATGAAATCACTTGCCTCTTCTCATCAAGATAGGAATTTATCCAAGGAGCCAATACATTGGGTAGGTTCATCACATGCAAAAGAAAACTCTTTCCAAGGGAAAAATCCTCATAAATCAAGAGAATAAATAAATTTTTAGTGCTAAACTTAAGTAACACTTTCAAGATCTAAAGATCAACAAAGAGGATAATGCATCCAACAAGATAGGGGCCCCCAATCATAGCGGTTTGTTGATTCCAATCATTCACAAGGCTTTGAATGCATGCAAAATGTCTCACCCCAAGTTGGGGCTGCAAACACTTTTTCGACAAACCCATGGTGTTACAAAGAATGTAAGGTAGCCAAGAGATCACTAAAAGAGAGAGGTATAGACAAAGAATATAAGAAACAATATTTTAAAAATGGTCCAATAAAACAAAGCAAAATATTTAATTGAAAGAAGGAATGAATTAATCTCTCTTGGAAAGTATAATCCCAAAGGTTTTTCGAAGGAACTACAACAAAATAAAAAGAAGACTAAAAATAGTTTTACAGATGCTTAATGGTTGGAATATGCTAGGTTTCTTAATGAGAAGATTCACAAGAAGGACTACCCACCTGTTGTTAACACATCAATGAAGCTATTCATAATGGATGATATTAAACAAGGAATAAAGAATTTAGAGAATGGTAAAGAAAAATATATAAATGAGTTACAAGATGAATTCTTAAAATGGGGGATCAAGACTCTTGCCTCTCGCATAAAGAGAATTCTCAATAACATCAATCAGAAAGGTTTTTTGGTGGACTAGACAACTAGTGTGGTCATCCCTCTCTTTAAGAATTGAGATATCAATAATCCATCTAACTATCACACAATTATGGTGAATCCTCTCTTTAGGAATCTCTTTGGGAGCATGATAGAATGAAGGATCAATAGTTGGGAAAAAAAGGAGGGTAAGAGGGCAAAAGGGTAGACAGGCTTCAGATCAAAGCACTCTACCATTGATCACTACATCACTTAGACACTTGATTGAAAAAAATTGGAATACTCAAGGTGAGGAAGCCTATTGCTGTTTTGTTTACTTCAATAAGGCTTAACTATAACATAAAATGGAAGAACTATGAATACTAGATGTGTAAAGAGCAATTGTACATAGACTATATGAGAAAGTTAGAGCTAAAATCAGAACAAGTGAAGGTATGTCAGAATGTTTTGGTAGCGATATTGGAGTTAAGAAGGGCTGCTCTCTATCTCCCACACTTTTTGGTCTAAACATTGATAAATTAGAAGCATGGTTAAGCAAGACAGAGGGAGATGGTGTTTAGTTGGCTGGTTATGTGTGAAACTACTTTTGTATGTTGATGATCTTATCTTAATTTCAAAATCAGCTCATGGATTAAGGGAACATATCAAAGCCTTAGAATATTTTTTTCAGGAGGTTGGGATGCAAGTGAAAATCACCAAGACCAAAATAATTATTTTCTCATTAAAAAAATTGATAAACAAATCACCTTTATTTTTTAAGGCAGCCAGTTGGAAATAGTGGAAGAATACAAATATCGTGGGATTGACTTTCACTATAAGCTCAGTTGGGAGACTTGTAGAACAAAACAGATACAAGGAGTTTGGAAAGCCTCATACTTACTTCAAAATAGATGTAGACAAGTAGAACTCTAGGATTGGAAAACTAGGAAAACCCTTTTTGGTTTATTGGTTACACTAGTTGTCCTTTAGGAGTGTGAAGTGTGGGGAAGCAACCTAGAAAGGATCCAAAAACATCACACCCATAAAGGACAATAGATGTGACGAATAAACCAAAAAGGGTAAAAAAGGATCTAGAAACATCTTATAACAAGAAACCTCAAAGTTAAAACCACAGTTCCATATGAAATTCTGTTAGCTGAGCTTTCCCATTGGTAACATCGACATTAATCCGATTGATATGCTATTTAAAGAAATTTGATAACATGGATAAACATCGTTGGCCAAAAATGGCTGTGGAAGAGATGCTAGATAGGATGAAGAAATATTGGATGAAGCAGAACAACAATTGGATGAACAAGTGGGACATCAAGTTGCATGAGTGTACTAACACTAATAGTGAAACAAAAAGATATTATTGAAAGATTTTGAAATGCCACATGGACAAAATAGACTAGGCAAAAAGAAGCTTACTACATCAAAGAGTTTAACTCAAAAAAGGACCATGGTAAAACATCATATTTAGGGGCTATTAAAGGGAAAGAAAGGATGCTAGTTGCATAGTTGATAACTAGATCACATCACCTCAGATGTGAGACCTGTAGGTAGAAGATACCCAAAGAAACATGAGAAGAAAGAAATTGTATATTTTGCAATAAGGGGGTAGTGGAAACAAAATGGAACTTGATCATTAAGTGCACACCATATGAGGATATCTACAAATAGTACGAAAATGGATTAAAGGTCAACAAGTACTAGTTATTTGAGGAAGATAGAATTAACCAAACTGCTAGCATCCTAGTCAGAATTAATAGTAGGATATCCGACATTGAAAAGAGTTTGAAGTCAAATTAAGGATGCTATATTCAATCCCATAGACTGTTTAGTCTTGTGGAGGTTGTTAAAATATTTATTCATTCATTCATGCCCTTCCTCTACATTTTTATCCCATTGTTGTGCTCTTCAAAGATTTTTTTTATGATGTTTTGATGTAATGACACAATCACCCCCCATCTTTGTCCTATTCCATGCCCATTAATTTATGGGTTCCGAGTCACCTCTCTTCTTTTATTATTATTTTTATCTACATTTTTCTTTATTTAGTTTTTTTCTCAATTTATTTGTTAGGTAGTTTCTAGTTAGAGGATTTCAAAATGTGGCTAAGTAATGTGGGACAATTTTCATATGACGATGTTATTAGTTTTTACTAAAGACATAATAGTATTGCCTTCGTTGAATTATTTTTTAAGTTCTTACCAAAGGCATAACACTATTACTTTGTTGAATTATTTCTTTAATTAATTTAACCAAAGATTCGATAGAATTAAATTTTTTCTATAAAAAAAATATTCTAAATTTAAATTATTATAAAATATCATTTTCTTTTTTCTTATTTTATTTGTAAGTGTAAAATTTAATTTTTACAAAAAGAATACACATTATTATGTGTAGGGTAGGTATATTTCTATGCTAGTATCCTGGACCAACACAAAAAGGTGAGCTATTGTCCTATCAAATCAAATATGACAATGCAATGAAATATTTAGAAATGCGTATAATTTGTGACATTCCAATCTCATACTTAGAGTGAAAGAAATGATTCTATGATAGGTTTAATTATTACTAAAAGGACTAACGTTTAATAACTTTGAAATGTATTTATAAAGGACATATTTAAACATACCATGTGGGCCTAAAGACAATACTTGAAAATGAAAACCTTTTAAAAAATGAAGATTAATAATAAGTGGTATTAATACATGTAAAGAACAAATTAAAATGAATGCAGAATTTTTTTTCTCGATACTTTTCATAAGTGTTATGGACAATCATTGTATTTTTTTATAATGAAAAATAAAAAATCTTCAAAGAGATTGATTTAATATTTTTTTAAAATTTTAAATTGTAAAAGATAAGTTTGAACCAACATATTATAATTTTATTTGTGAGATTATTTTATGAAATTCATGATATTTTGGATTCATTTTCTTTTTAAAGCAATTTCAAATAGTAGTTAGCTCAAACTCTTATTTGTTGTCTTATTATAATGAAATATTCAGGAAGCTTATTAAATAAGATAATTTACTAAGAATATAAAAACATAAAAAATTAAAATATATTGTTAAAAAAAAAGAATATGTTGCAATTGTAAATTTGAGTCATTTATTAAAAGTTAATTTTAAGTTATTTATTTGTAACTATTTCATAAGTTCTTATGTCTATAAAAGGACATGTGATTGATTAGTTTAAAAAGCATTAGAAATTGTTCATAGCTATGTGATAGATAGTGAAGAATTAACATAGCAGCAATAATCATTAATTAAATTTTTGATGTCATGATTACTTTTTGTATTAGAATGATGTTTGATTTAAAATAATTTAAAATTTAGTGAGCATGCTCAGGGCACGATCCCGACCTCATTCCTTATGATGTCGGAGCCTTGCACTCAATAAGACTTGATCCCCAACTACTATATGTATTTAATAATTCTTGATATTTGATGGGTACATCATGTTTTCAACTTCAAATAATCAATCATAAAAATATGTTGATATTTTTTAATGTCTTTAATATTTAATTGAGAAATCTTCTTATTATAATTTCTCTTTTGGAATCCCATCAAAAGTTGATGTTTATAAAATTAATTTTGATAATTAAAAGTTATCCTAGCCAACCTATGTACAAGTGTTATTTTTTAGTGATTTTTTTAAAGTCATTTTTTAAGAAATAGAATAAATATTAAAGAAAAAGTTTTGGTATTCTTGAAAGGTGAAATTGAAGCAAACACTTGTGATTAATAGTTCAAAAAAATTCTTAGTAATCTTCATAACTATTTATTTTTTCATTATAATTTTAATGTTGTTTAATATCAATTCTTTTTGTTTGATATATTATTGTTAATTAGTATACACTTTAGTTTATAGATATCTTTATGTTAATTTATTATTTATCAAATAGCATTGATAATGATTACTCCAAAATTTAGTGACGAAGATGACGAATTTTATAAAAATACTTTTGTTTTCTTAGTAATCTTCATAAATATTTAATTTTTCATTGTAATTTTAAAATTGTTTAATATCAATTCTTTTTATTTCATAAATTATTATTAATAAATATACACTTTATTTTATAGATATCTTCATTGTTAATTTATTATTTGTCAAATAACATTAATAATTATTACTCCAACATTTAGTGATGAGGATGGTGAAGTTTAAATTTTAATAGGTTGAATTAATTTATATAATCTATAATTTTTTTTTTCTCTATAGAAACAAAATTACATTGTTCAATTACAAAGATTATGAATCATAATTTGAAAGGCTTCAAACACTTCTTGAAGTATTGCGATTTGAGCTAAAGACAATGCATCCTTGTTAACATGCGTTCTTGTTATTTTCCAAGGCTGTCTGCATTATATTTACAATCTCTTTATGTTCCTTATTTTAATCCAAAGCCTTAACACAAATAGAGTGTCAAATGAGATCCATATTCAATTCCATTTTTGATAGCATTTATAACCTCGATAGCCATTTCTTTTAGTTGTGGGTGAATGAATCAGTTGATTGCTTTCACTGTTGGTTTCTTTTCACCAGTAGTTCGCAACATATTGTACACGAAATTTTCCATAATTTGTGCATTATGTATGTGTGCTCTGGTCAAATTCTTCTCCTCCTCGACATCTGCAAAGACAATGAAGACCTCCTTTAGACGTTCCTGTACTTTCTTCTACATATACAAACCAACAATTGTATATAGCCTTGCTTCTTCTTTGAACTCCTTGTCAAACTTGCCATGTTCAGAAAACATCTATCATTTTGTTCCAAGTCGAGCATGAAATAAAATGAAGCACACACTCATTATTTTTTCAGGAAGCCAACATCTCGATTGAGACACAGAGATAACAAATCATTCCTTTGTACAAATCCTCATATTTGTGTTCCCTATACCAGTGGAGGCTTCCACCATATGGAGGTTACCATCCTAGAGACTCAACCCCAATGAAGCCAATACGACATTTGGAATTTTTGATTGACATCTCTTATCTATCACATGATTTGAGAGATAATTAGAATCTCTATTCACCTCACAATATATGTGCTTGATTAAAAAGTCCATTCCTTTAGGAACCTCATGAATCCAAGTTAATCACAAGGTTGATTTCCAACTAAGAGCCTGATTGGAAGTAACTACTCATATCACATTAAGAGAATCACCTTCATTGTCCATTGATCTGATGTTCTTCTCCTTACATAGTTCCAAACTGCCAAGTAGAAACATAAACTCAACATCATTATTGGTGACATTAGGAAGCTTGACCACTCTCTTCATATGAGATTTGGACCTCTATCATTTCTAATAATAAATCTTACACCTGATAGTCTAGGATCACCCTTGGATGCCCTGTCAAAATTTAATTATAAATGACCTTTTGGTGAGAGTGAACACTTTTCTTTACTTTGAGCATTGTTATTCTAAATGTTGCCTCTTTTAGGAGGAATCAAGTGGACCCATGCCTTCATTATCTAATTGTCCCAAGATGTGAACATGATATGTTTCTTTTTTACCATTTTAACATTGATATGCTCAAATATTCCCACTTCAATTTTGTTTAAGACTGTCAACAAAGAAGATTGTTGGAAACCTGCATAATGCTTCGTTGTGTTGTCATTATGTCAAACTTGTCTGGTGTTTGTCATAATCAGTTGATGTAGATGATCAATTTCATAGATGTTGAATATCATCTACCTATTTGGTGTTTGTCTAGTTTTAGATCTAGGTGATGATGTGTTTCAATCGATGGTTTGATGATGTTCAGTTGATGTATTTTAGTTAATGGTTTGATGATTCTCACTTGATGTGCTATAGTTGATGATTTAATAATTTGTTTAATCTTTAGTTGATATTTTTCAATTGATGATTTGTCTAGTGATCAGTTGATGTGTTCGTTTGATTCTTTAGCTACGGATTATTTGTCCAACATTTAGTTGATGATCAATCATGTAGACTAAAAGGTTTAAAAATATTAGTGTAAATGTTGCTAATTATGGGTTTAGATGTTGATACTCTATTTGAGGGAGGTGGTGTTGTTTATGTGCGTGGATTTTGTGACATCTATAGTTAATGTTTTGGTATGGAGAAGATAACTGATATGTTTTTTGAAAGTAATGTTGAGTAAGCTTTAATATGCATGTAAGTGTATTAATATCCTATGTGTAGAAGATGGTACCTTGTCTAGTTTGTCACAATAAGTTTATGCAAAATATGCAGCAAATATTTAGTTATGATTGCTGGCTTTTTGGCATTAAGCTGTCATTGATGTCAACTAATTTGGCAAGGTCACCAACAAGTAAGAAGGGGTGACCGACCTGATGGCACTTTACATGAGAGTGAGCAGACATAAGAAAGGCTTATCGGTAAGGCATAAACCGAGGTGATGGCTGTATGTTAGCATGATGTTTGACAACCAAAAGAGCAATAAACCGGTCTAGAGGTTGGTGGCCTATTTTTGATGAAGAGGCAGAATGTTAAAATCATCACAAACCACCGGAGGTGAATTGTATTATTGGTGTAGCGAGAACTGTCGGTTAGCAGAAGGAGAAGGTCTCACTGGTAAAGGCATGTACCCGTATGAGTTTGTTGAATGTTCAAGTATGAACCGCCTGTGTGTCGGTGAGCTAAGTGATTGACCATTGTGATTCCATGTGGAGCTGAGGTGGCAAATGTGCAGAGGACGGTGATGTCTAGTGTCAAAGAGGTAGTTGTGATTGGTTCGACATTAATGCTAACTGTGAAGCTCGAGGTGGAGTTGTAGAGGTGTGCAGCTCGAGATCAAATAGGCATAGAGATTCAAGACAAATTGATTGTGCAGATCGGATTTGGTGAAGGTAATAGCTGAGCCATTTATGGCAATTGACTGAGCAAAGCCGACAAAATGATTGCAAGTTGCTGAAGAAGGAAGGCGTGTTTTGGAAGACACGATAATGGTATAAATGTGCAGGTAGTCATCTCAGAGTTGTGATCTAATCAGATTTGATTGGATTCCGTGTGCCTCGTGATTTGTGGAGAAAAACCCTAACCACTCTGTGTTTGAATGCATTCTTGGTGGGAAACCATGGTGATAAATAGATGACCTTGAAACAAAGCAAGGTGACACTGAAGAGAAGAAAAGGAGAGAAGAGAGCTCGAGTGCAAAAGAGGATCATTTTTTCCTTAGAATTTATTCTAAGAAAGTTGCAGAGGAAGTGAGCAAGCAAACTGGTGAGAGGGTTTAACCAGCAGTGATTGAGTACCGGTATAACTGTTGTACAACAATTAAGAAAATGGGTGAGGTGTGGTAGAGTAAGACAACATCCAAGTGTGACACAGTGCATTGTGAGACTATGAGAAAGAGGGAGAGATAATAGAGGCCAAGAATCAGAGAGAGTAATCTCACAACCGGTAGTGTGAAATTCAGTGGAGGAGAAAAGACAGTCAACTGACAATAAGATATTTGATCAAAGAGTTGTAGAATTCATTTGCAACAAGAAGCCTTAAATTGTATTTTCAATATACATTGCCAAGTTGGAGCTTGGTGTAGGGGTTGGTGCTCCTTAGGTTGGTGCCTTGAAACAGAAGGGGTTGGTGCTCCTTGGGTTGGTGCCCTAAATTTTTGTAATCCAGTATTTTACTTGTGAGGTTGGATTGGAGCAGTAGTCTCCAACAACATTTCTCACCGAGGTTTTTCCCATATTGGGTTTTCCTCATATATTTGGTGTTGTGGGTTACATTTGTGTAATTGGTCTCTTGGGTTTTCCTTTTTGCTTCACCTGTTTGATTTTTTAGTGCTTAAGTTAATAACCAGTATTCTAAAGCTACTTTGAAAAGTGAAAAAGTTTAGGAACCACTGATTCACCCCCCTTCTCAGTGGTACTTTGTGTTCAACAATTGGTATCAGAGCCTAGGTTCCCAACTATTTTAAAAAAACCTTGTGTAGATTCTGGACCTAGAATACAATGGAAAGAAATGAGCCTGCTTCCTCAAACACCCCCATATTTGATGGATCCAACTATGCTTTCTAGAGAAGAAGAATGGAGACCTATATTTTCTCTCTTGGTTGTGATGTGTGGATGTCTATCAAGAATGGGTATGCTATTCATAGTGTTCCTTCCAATGATTCGGATGCCAAAAGGGAGTATGAGAACATTGCAAAGGCCAAACATGCTATCTTGAGCGGGCTATCTGATAACGAGTTTGTCCAAGTCATGCACTGTGTATCAGCTAAAGAGACGTGGGATAAATTGCAGAGGTTATTTGAAGGAGATGCAAAAGTCAAAGAGGCCAAGATGCAAGCACTAAGGGGCCAACTTGAAGGAATCAAGAGGAAAGATGATGAAAAGACTGCAGACTACCTTCATAGATTTGATGAAACTGTGAACACCATCAGAGGACTTGGAGAAGAAATTGCAGATGAGATTCTTGTCAAGAAGGTACTTAGATCTCTCACATCCAAGTATGATACTAAGGTGTCTTCCATAGAAGAAGCCAAGGATCTGAAGAATTTAACAATGGATGAGCTATTTGGCTCACTGACAGCCTATGAAATGAGAACAACTGGTAATACTTCCTTAAGGAAAGAAGCAACGTTCAATGCCACCAAAAAGGGAAAAGAAGTAGCTACTCATAAAGAATCCAGTGAAGACTCTGATGCAAAAGTAGTAAAATTTGTCAAGAAGCTCAAAAGAGGATCCAAATCGTATAAAGGAAAGCTACCACTGAAATGTTTCAACTGTGGTAAGGTCGGACACTTTGCTGCAAAATGTCCCCACAAAGAAACCTGTGGAGATGAGTTAAGAAAGTTCAACAAATCTGTTGGCAAAGATAGAGAAAGAAACGTCTACCAGAAAGGAAGGAGAGGCTACCAGAATCAAAACAACCTATATACTATTTAGGATGATACAATAGATGAAGAAAATGCATCTGAAGATGATTACCATGAGAATGACAGGAAAGTCAATCTCTTTATGGCACTTGATGAACCTGTTGATGAAGATGAGAAGAGGAGGATATTGAAGCTCAAGTATATTTAGAAGGTGAGCTTATTAGTTCTCTTGAGGAATTGAGTAAAACAAGAAGAGAGCTCAAAAGGGTCAAGCTTGCTGCAGTAGATGAACAAGGTCTCTTGAAGCAATCCCTGGATGAGTCCAGTCAAGTTATATCTAACTTGAAATTGCAGCTGGAAGAAACCAAGAGGATATGTGAAGTTACATCCTCTGATCTGAGAAAGAAGGAAAAGGAGCATCAAGATTTGGAAGCAAAAATAGTGAAGCTCAAAAAGGAGCTTGAAGAAAGTAAGGAAGAAATAAAAGTAAGGAGCAAATATGAAGGCAACACCGAAGCCTTAGACAAGATGTTGAGCAAACAGAAGCAATCCAAAGACATCGGTGGTTTAGGCTTTGAATAAGGTCAAAGTTCAACCAACAAAGATACATCCGACAAATAAATAAATTTCACCTTGTCAAATGAAGGTGAGGAAAATAAGACATTCACTGCAGGCAAGGATACCGATAAAAAGACATATGGAGATGCTGTTAGAATTCACCACACAAACTTATATACACAAGCAATGAACCGGACACCACACTCTTTGCACCGACATGAAGATCCAAGGAGAAATGCAAGAGTTGACCATGAAGGATTTACCAGAATCAACAACATGAAGGGAAGGCCCCCAATGAGGCAGTCCTTTGCAGGACCAAGGCAACCTAACCGGTATGTTTCAAAATTTCATGGCTACTATTACCAGTGTAACAAGTTTCGACATAGAATAGCTGACTCTAGATTAACCAATAAGCTCTCTATGAGTTATGAAAGTAGAAATCCATTTAATGCACTCTAGGATATGAATGTTGTTTGTTATCAGTGCAATGGATATGGTCATAAGAGTTTTGAATGTAGGAAGAAAAAACCGGTACCCCACAATAATTTCAAGGATTTTCCTTTAAATGAAAATATAAAATGCTATAACTGTCAAGAGTTTGGACACATAGCAAGGTTGTGTAAAAACAAGAAGATCAAGCTGAAGAAGACAAATCCTGATCAAGAACTAGTAACTTAACCTGAGCACAATATAGCAGCTGACAAGAAGAAGGAAACCAAATCGGCATGGGTTGAGAAAGAAAAGGAAAAGACAGAATCAAGTCTCATATTACAGACTGCCTTACATGCTGAACGGAAAAATCTATGGGTTGTAGATAGTGGTTGCTCCAACAACATGACTGGTGACAAAAAGAAATTCATCAAACTTGAAGAGTGGAATGGTGGTTCATTAAGATTTGGAGACAACTCATCCATCAAATAAAGGGAAGAGGCACTCTAAGTATTGATGGAAAATTGAAGGCAGATGATGTATACTATGTGGAAGGCCTAAAGAACAATCTGTTGAGTGTGAGTCAGATGTGTGACAAAGGTTATAAATTCACCTTTAACTCAACTAGTTGCTAGATAAAGAAAGACAGTACTGGTCAAGTTATGGCAGATGGAAAGAGAATGGATGGCAATGTTTATAATTTGAAGGAATGCTATGAGTCCTAATGCATGTTAGGACAGGTTGATGAAAGTTGGCTGTGGCACCGAAGATTAGGCCACATAAACTTTGATAACCTAGTTGCAGTAAGAAGAAAGGGGTGTGTGAGGGATATTCCACCCATCATCAAACCAGTAAGAACATTTTGTGATGAATGTGTGAAAGGTAAGCAAACTAAGGTGAGATTCAGGACAAAAGAGCACAATACCTCAAGACCACTTGAAATTGTGCATATAGATCTGTGTGGTCTAGCCAAGACAAGAGCACTTGCAGGTGAAAGATACTTCATGCTCTTTATTGATGATTACTCAAGAATGACATGGGTCACCTTCATGCAAGATAAGTCACAAGCATTTGAAAGATTCAAGATCTTTAGGAAAATGGTGGAGAAAGAAAGTGGGTGCAGGTTAAAATGCCTAAGATCAGACTGGGGTGGAGCATTTACATCAAATGAATTTGAAGATTATTGTAAAAAACATGGAATTAGAAGGCAATGCTCAGCTCCTAGGACATCACAACAAAATGGTGTGGTAGAAAGGAAGAACAAGACAGTTAAGGAATGAATAGAACCATGTTAAATGAGGCCAGTTTGCAAGACACATATTTGAAGCAAGTTGTTCATACTATTGCATATACTTTGAACTAGGTTCAATTAAGAACAAACAATAGAATGACACCTTATGAGTTGTGGTATGACCGGAAGCCATTAGTCAAATACTTTAAAGTATTTGGAAGCAAGTGCTTTATCAAAAAAGATATGGATGGTGTAGGATGTTTTGACTCCAGGAGTGATGAAGGAATCTTCCTTGGTTACTCATCTAACAACAAGGCCTACAAATGCTGCAAGAAAAGAATAAGAAGAGTCATTGAGAGTGTGCATGAAATTTTTTAAGAGGATATGCACAAAGGATGTCAACCACAGGTTAACTAGTATGATGATTCTGGTGATGAAGGTGATGAAGCTCAATCAGACAATGAACCAGAAGAAGCATCCAAGAAGACTCCCAACCAGTATGTGCAACTGAACCACCCGGAAGAGCAAATTCTGGGAAATAAGAGTGATGGTGTGCAGACTAGAAGAAGACTTTCCTGGAATGATGAACAAGTCAACTTCTACCTCATGACTGAAGTTAAACCTAAAACATTCAATGAGGCTAGCAAAAGACAATAATGGATGGATGCCATGCAAGAAGAACTGTAATAGATTGAGAAAAACAAGACTTGGGAATTAGTCCTTAGATTGGAGGACAATAACATCATTGGCACAAAATGGGTCTACCAGAATAAGATGAATGAAGAAGGTAAAACTGTTAGGCATAAAGCTAGACTAGTGTGCAAAGGATACTGGGTTAGTGCAAGATCATGGGGGGCCAAAAAGTGGCGATGTGAAAAAAAATAGCCTTCTCCACTCACCTAAAAACGCGAAAAATCCGTGTTGACTTTTTGCTTGGCCTGGGTGTCAGTACACCTTGGCATGGTAAACACCTAAGCAAATCGGATATCGGATAAAATCGGATATCCGATGTTTATAGGTAATTTTAAGTTAAAAAATAAATTATATATTACATATTATATAATATATAATATATTATTATATTAAATTATATATTATATAATACATAATATATAATATAATATTAGATTAGATTATATAATATAATAATATAATATATAATATAATAATTATAATTATATTATATATATTATATTATTATATTATATAATATATTATATAATTCTACAATATAATATTATATAACATATATAATATAATAATATATAATATAATATAATAATATATTATTATATTATATAATATAATGTTATTTTAAAATAATTTAAGTATAAAAATCGGATATCCAATTTTCTGAGACAATATAATTGGATCATGACAACCCGTGAGTTATTTTTAACCCATAGGCTGCGTGATTTTTTGGAATCCGATATCCGGTTGGACCCGATATTCAGTTGTTCGACCCAAATTTGCTAAAAAATACATTAAAAGGTAGGATTTTTATTGTTTTCAATCATTTTCATTCAATTTTTGTATTTTTTTTAATGTTTATTTATTTTTTAATTGAAAATATGGTTTTTTTCATGAAAACTAGGTTTTTTAAAATCAAATACAAAATTGTTCAAATTTGTTAGCTAAATTCAATTGTTTACATTCAATTAGGTTTAAAATGAGGGATAAAAATGAAAACATTGATCAACCACAACTGCAACAACCAAACCCTCCTTTGCCAAACCCCCCCTCAATTCAGGATTTCATTGGACAAAATTTGAACCAATTGAGGGGGATTGCAGATGTCTATCGTATGATCCCTCGCCTAAACCCAATGTTTGATCCCCTCACGTCGATCATAAAGAGTATGGAAACCTTTATTGAGGAGCACAATTCCGCTCTTTTGTGGCGAGATTCTATGAGGGAACAATATGCAGATGGCTTGTCCTATAAGGAGATCAAGGATATCGAGATATCCAAAGCCTCTATTGCCGCATTGTTTGTGAATCCCCGCACTGGTCAACCCATAGACCCCTCCCCCCCAAAATTTTTTCTATTAAATGGTGCACAAATGATGGTATTGTGAAATTTTTTTGGATCGTTGGTGGATGGTTTTCGACAAACCACCCAACAACAATCCTGATGTCCCCTTCTACTTCATCAAAAAATTGTATGCTGAGTTTGTTTTAGGAAAACATGTGAACTACTTTGAAATTCAACCTTTCCAGGGTGTGGGTTTAGGTATGCCCCAAAATAGACCTGGGGCAGTCAGAGTAGTCCAGGCCCCATATGTCTTCCCTCCTCCTGTTGATCCCCCACCTCCAGTGCAGCATCCATATATCATTTGTGAGGCGACATCATGGACCATATCAACTATTCACTCTTTGAGTAGCCTTTTGGTTTCTCAGGCTTTGTCAGTAGCTCAACCTACTTTTCATGGTAGCGATGCATCCGGTGGCACTGACATGTCCTCCTCGGCTCCACACATTTGTGTGCCCCATAGTTTTTTCATTTGTGGGCATGTATGCTTGGGTTGAGTTGGACAACCTATTGATCCTCTTGCGCATAGTGCAGATTATGAGGTGCATGAGATGCACGAGGCACCAGATGTTATGACACAGACTGGAGGATACCTTGGGGAGTCCTCACATGCTAAAGGTGAGGAGGCACCTTCATCATACATTGATGATGTAGTGGTAAGATTTGTATTTACAGTTCATTCTATAATTTAAATGAATACTTATTATCTAGATAATATTATGTACTAATTTTTATTTACATGGTCTATTTAACAGTTGATGACTGAGGAGGAGTTGACAAAGATCCAGGAGGGCACCTTGACGACCATTTCATTTTGCCTTGATAGCTTGACTGTACATATATTATTTCACCTATTTGTTTGTATTTTATTTTACATACATGCTCATCATTTATATTGGTATTAATTAGATTATGTAGTAACTTGCATGTATATCTTATTTTACTCTTGTAGGGCACAAGCAACACGAGTGTGGGGCTGTGTGATTTAGGATCTGGTAGTGCTATTGGAGACAAGGGAAAGGTAATTGATGATGGACTTGAAAAGCACTGAGAGGGGGGGGGGTTAATCACTGACACCAAATAAAACACTACTTCAAACACTAATCGGTAGATGAACTTAATCAAGCATTTAAACAAAATACATGCTATCCAAAATGATAAAACGACATCCACAAAAAGTAAAGCATCCACCATAAAACAAGTGTTTTATACATGGAAAACCCAAAAAGGTAAAAACCACGGTGAGATGGAACTCACAAGTTAACTATCGACAGTAATAGATAACTGACCGGTTAAGGCCTTACAAAGTGCTCTGCTAGGAGCGAATCTTGTTAGAGATCCCAAGCTTGATTAGAAGCTTATACCCTGTTAAGAGTACTACCCTATTAGGAGTAACCTCACTGGAGGATTTGAGAATCCAAACTAATGGATCACCTTGCTAGAGGATTTGTACAATGAATCTTGCTAGAGCTTATCCAGTTAGGGGATTTGATTTTGTTGTAATGATTAGAAAACAACAAGAATATATTGATCTGTTCTGAGTAGCACAATATTTGCTTGATCAGATCCTTCTAAGTAGATTTGACACTGCTCTTCATCTTAACACTTATCACTCTTGATGCATATCAGTATTCGCATACCTTCATTCTCTATCAGTTTCAAATGATTCACTAAGATGTCTTTAAATAGACATTCAAATCTTATGTCGGCCTAAGGAAATCAAAACACAATTTCCTAGATGCAGTGTATCTGGACAAGTATTCATAACTCATCACAAAAATGACCGTCAAGAAGTTAGTGCTGGTAACTCATCACAAAATCAGATACCGGTTAGAGTAGTTAATACCAGTTGGAACAAAACAGGTGATCCGTTATCTTGGAATCTTCCGCTTGATCTCCATCTTCATCTTTATCTTCATTTTGATGCTGACTTAGTGTAGCCACAAGTTATCTCTTAAGCACATATCGTTGGACACAAAGTACCGGTTAGAGATAAGTCTTAAGCATACTGGTTGACAGTGTAAACCAATTGAAGTTACACCGATAGTCAATGTAATAATATGTGTGTGTGAGAGTGTTCCATCAATGACAACAAGTGATGAATACATTGCAATCATCATCAAGCCAGCAATTGAATGCAAATATGATTGAATGAATAGTTTAAATAACTTATAGTGATTATACACGTCTAGACATAGACTGATAGTTTCATATACTTGTTGTGTATATGTACAGAGAATTCTTAGCTTCACATCCTTGTTGACTACACCCAGTATACCTAAAGATGATGAAGAAGAAGAGATGCCTCAAGTACATGTGTGTTTATTTTATTTTGTGTTTAGTAGATATAATTTGTTATTATCAGTAACAATTATATGCTAACTTGTATCAATGTCATGTTTGTGAACATATGTAGGTTGTGTATTAAAATATTGAAAACATACCTCGTCTACCAAAGACATACATCAAGAGTCCTGCAAAGCCGAAGAGAAAACGTGGAGATGAGGTAAACAAGGATAGTTCAATTATAGTTCATTTTTATGTTAAATTTTCTAATGTGAGCTATATAATATAACTAATCTTAATCGTGGTTTGTTTTTTCTTGTGCAAGATCCTTTAGAGTCGAGCAATGCGGTGAAGAGGATAGATTTTGATGATCCATCAACAAATTAGGATGTTATCGATAGTTTTGGGATGCTTACATGTCATGTTGGCATTTATATTTTGTATATGGACATACATTCACGCATATAGACATACATTTTGTTTGAGTTGGTGTTTATGCCATATTTGTGTACGGACATACACTTGTAATCATTTGACATTTTCATATATACAGAAGTTGATATTTGATCATATAAATTGTTTCTCATTTGTGGATGGTGTTATCATGGAAATATTTAATCTTCAATCCAATAATTAACAATGGTGAATAATGGTTATTTAACGAACAATACAATTCATTTCATTTCATCGTAAGTGTTGTTTGTATAATGAACAATACAATTCATTTAATGAACAATACAATAAAATTCATTTAATGAAGAATACAATACAATTCATTATTACCCTATTTATCATTATGCTTGTCATGATAATGAACCGTTGGTTCAGACATGTCCAGTTAGGAATTATTACCCTATGCATTCTCCTACTTTTCCCTCCCACTCGGTCGAATGCTCAGGGTCATACCCTACCGGCATCGTCCCTTGAGCACCCTAGGTGCTAAAAATTGTCAAACTTTGATGACCCCTAACTCAGAATCTGTGGCACCTGCGAATGATCCATTTGAACCTATGGGGCCATGAGAGGGCTCCCTACAAAATCCTATCTCGATATTTCAAGTTTCCCTACGGTTTCATTGGGCAGCATTTTTTTGGTTGGCAAAAAAACATCAATCTCATTCAATCAAATTCTGTCGCATGGCCAATTTCTCGTTCTGCTCATCATGATAAAGAACCTTTGGCTTCGACATGTCCACTTAGGAATTATTACCCTATGCATGCTCCTATTTTCCCCCCCCACTTAGTCGAATGCTCAGGGTCATACCCTATCGACATCGTCCCTTGAGCACCCTAAGTGCTAAAAATTGTCAAACTTTGACGGGCCCTAACTCAGAATCCATGGCACCTATGAATGATCAGTTTGAACCTACGAGGCAGTGAGAGGGGTCCCTACAAAATCCTATATCGGTATTTCAGGTTTCCCTATGGTTTTATTAGGGAAACATTTTTTTGGTTGGCAAAAAAATCGTCACTCATTTAATCGAATGTTGTAACGTGGCCAATTTCTCGTTCTACTCATTGTGATAATGAACCATCAGCTCTGACATGTCAACTTAGGCATTATTACCCTATGCATTCTCCTATTTTCCTATCCCCACTTGGTCAAACACTCGGGGTCATACCCTACCGACGTCGTCCCTTGAGCACCCTAAGTGCTAGAAATTATCAAACTTTGACAGGCCCTAACTCGGAATCCGTAGCACTTGCAAACAATATGTTTGAACCTACTGTTGGAATATGTGCCTCTAATTCACTTGACAATAGTCCATACTGATTGGATTAAGTCTTGCCGATGAAACAATATGAAGGATTTTGTGAGCTCTATCAGCATGACTCTTGCCGATGTATTCTTCTCTATCGGGTATCAGAATAGCAGGTTTGAAGTCATCCCGATGACCCGACGAAGTCGACTTCGGTCATCGGGGTAACTTTGGCTATCAGAATGACTTGTGGAGCGATATGTCAATGGTCTGATGGGGTCTCTGTGGTATTATCGAGAGATCATAATAACTTTGGGTTTTCCAGAAGACTACAGCAACAGTGTATCGATGATCTGATGAAGTTCTCTTTAGTGGTCTGGAGTTAAGCCGATGCCCGATGAAGTCACCTTTTGGTGTTTGGGTTCATATCGACTATCAGGTTGACATTTTGAATGTCATGCCAATGTCCCGATGAGTCCGCTCTACTTTGTCTCGAAGTGTTTCAGTTATCGGTATAGTATTCTTCTTTGTGTTCCGATGACCCGATGAAATCATCTTATCGGGCTGACAATACAGATCGGGATAGTAGTTTTGGATTTGGTCCGATGAGCCGATGAGTCCATGCTCTTGGTATTGGAGATCAAGATAGCAGTTTTGGATTTGGTTCGATGAGCCAATGAGTCTGTGCTCTTGGTATCGGCGATCGAGATAGTAGTTGTATTCCTGTTCCGATGTCCCGATGGAGACCACTCCTAGCCATCAAAGATCGGAGTATCTTTTGGAGGGATATATCGATGACTCGATGGAGTCACCTTAGGCGATCGGGTATCATCAGGCCATTGACTTTACCTTTTAAATGTTGTGCCAATAGCCGATGGAGTGGAGACCGACTGTGGGAGCGAGGTCGAACCAAGATCCAAAAGATTGACTCTCAGACACTAAGTATGAGACCGTCGGTGTAAATGAATACGAACCAACCCGGTTCTCTACTGCATGTGGGATAATTGTTTTTCATGAATGCAAACCGACGCAGGAAGACAGTTAGACTTTGAGCCGTTGGTGTAGTTGCTCTGATGAACCGTCGATTAGTTTAGTATTTGAAGCCGACTATAATCCAAATGAAGTGTGGAAAACTTGAGAGCCGCTGTGTGTTCTGTGAAGAGTTTGGTTCGAATGTTTGTATGTCAATCTGGAATGACTGTATAACAGAGTGAAGGAAATCTGCAGATGAGACTGTATTGTATTGTGTTTACATACTAATAATAAAGTTGATCATTGCTGGTGGTGGGTTTTTCTCCTGAAAGGGTTTTCCCATGTTAACTCTGTGTGTTATCTCTCTGTGTTGGTTTTGCGTATGTTTTACTTGTGCCATATTCAGTAAATGTTGAAATTTAGTCTACACTAGTTTGTTTTCTCCTCTGCAAATTGACATTAGGGAAGCGAATTCCGCACTTGCTTTCCTTACAAGTGGTATCAGAGCCTGTCTCGTTTTGTTATCCTTGTTGGGTTGGGTTGGTTTTTTGTGTCAGTTCAATCTTAGTGGGAGTCTTGCAGAGTGTCTACTTGTTTTACAGATTGAAATGGTGAGTACTGCAGCACGCATAGACATGGAGAAATTTAATGGTTCCAGTTTTGAACTTTGGAAACTCAAGGTGGAAGACTCGCTCGTCGACAAAGATCTCTGGGGTGCTGTAACTACAACTTCTAAGCCTTCAGGCATGAAGCAAGAAGATTGGGATTTGGCCAACTGGAAGGAAAGGGGTCTAATCAGGCTGTGTCTGGCTGATTCTGTTCTATTAAACATCCATGAGGAGAAGACTGCACATCTTCTCTGGGAGAAGTTGGGTGACATTTATTAGGGCAAATCCTTGGTGAATAAACTTTTCTTGAGGAAGAAATTGTACTCTCTGAAGATGGACATAGGGACACCATTGGCAGACCATTTGAATGCATTCAACATGGTTCTTGCACAGTTAACTTCTGTTGGTGTGTCCATTCAGGAAGAAGAACGTTGCATGTTGTTGTTGTGTTCATTGCCTGACTCTTGGGAACACTTAGTGATGGCTATTGGTAGTACCACGACCCAGTTCAAGATGGATACTGTGGTTAATACTCTTTTGTCAGAAGAAATGAGAAAGAAGTCTTTTGAGATGACAAAGGATGCACTCTTTGTACGAGGCAGATCGAAGGACAAAGACAAGAAGAAAGGAAAGAAGTCCAAGTCTCGAGAGAGTTTTAAATCTCCAAGCAAGAAATCAAAGGTGAAGTGCTGGAACTATGGGGAGAAAGGGCATATCCAAAAGGATTGCAAGAAGGAGAAGAAGAAGAAGAAATATTCTGACACTGAGTCTTCTCAGAGTGATGCTGATGCTTTTGTAGCAACCCTGGAAGTGCCTACCTCAGATGACACCTAGTTAGTAGATTCTGGCGCATCTTTCCATATGACGTCCCACAAGGAATGGTTCTCGAAGTATGAACCGTATGCTAGTGGAAAGGTATATCTAGCTAGTGATTCTACATTGGAGATTGTAGGGAGAGGCAAAATCAAAATTCAGTTTCCAGATGGTAGAGTGAAGGGGATCAATGGAGTTCTTCATATACCGGGTTTGGCAAGAAACCTTCTCTCTGTAAGTAAACTTAATGATGTTGGAGTTCAAGTTACATTTGTGTTTGGTGGTTGCAAGATGACTAGGGGTTCCATTGTATTGGCAAAGGGTGATTGCATTGGTACACTGTATAAGTTAAATGCTGAACCTATATGTTGTAATATAACTTCTGAAAAGTTTGATAAGACAACTGAAAGGATGCATAATGCAAACTCATTGGAAGCTAAACTTCCTGCTGAGAAAACAATGCTCTGGCATAACAGGTTAGGCCACATAGGTGAAAAAGGTCTAAAAGCCTTGAAGAATAAGAATCTGGTTGAAGGTCTTGATGATTGTAGTTTTGAGTTCGATTTTTGCGAATACTGCATTTATGGAAAACATAATTGAGTTCAGTTTTATTCTAGTTCTCATAAATATTCTACTATTCTGGATTATGTTCATTCTGATGTGTTTGGTCCAGTGGATGTACCTTCTTTGTCTAAGTCTAAATACTATGTATCCTTTATAGACAATTATTCAAGAAGGGCATTTGTATACTTTCTTAAAAGTAAAACAGAAGTGTTTAGTCGATTTAAGGAGTTTAAGAACTTTGTTGAAAATCAGACAGGGAGAAGGATTAATTGTTTAAGAACAGTCAATGGTGGTGAATTTTGTAGTGCAGATTTCAAAAATTACTGTGTTGATCATGGAATTAAAAGACATAAGACTGTACCTTACACTCCACAGAAAAGTGGAGTCACTGAAAGGTTGAATCGGTCTCTAATGGAGAAAGCAAGAAGCATGTTGAGTGGAGCTGGGCTGGAACAAACATTCTGGGCCAAAGCAGTTGCTACAACATGTTACTTGTTGAATTGATCTCCTACTTTAGCATTGGTTGACAAAACACCTATGGAAGCGTGGTCTAGTAAGAAACCTTCTTTAAGGCACCTACGTGTTTTTGGTACAGAGGCATATGCTCATGTGCCTGATTTAAATAGATCTAAGTTGGATAACAAAGCAGTAAAATGTATCTTCATTGGCTATGGAGTTGGTGTGAAAGGATACAAACTTTGGAATCCAGTGACTGGTAAGGTTTTATTCAGCAGAAGTGTGATTTTTCATGAGCTGAAGCCTATGTCATTAGATCATAAAATAGAAAAGAAAGGAGAAGCTAAGGTTGAAGTACCTCCAGTCAAGGAAGAATCTCCAGAGATACTTGAAGATGATTAGAGTTCAAGCAGTTCAAGTAGTTTTGAAGAAGAACATGATAATGAGCCTCCTGGTGAACCTCAAGAAGTCTCAGCACCAGAGTTGAGAAGATCTACTCGAGAGAGGCGGCAACCTGAAACATATACACCTAATAAGTACAGTCACTCTATGTTGAATATTAGTTGTGCTTATGCGTTACTTGCAGATACTGATGAGCCTAGGACTGTAAAAGAAGCAATTGAAATGCCTGATTTAGATTCCTGGTTGGAAGCCATGAATGATGAAATGTCATCATTGGATAAAAATGGAACTTGGGATTTGGTGCCATTGCCTAAAGACAGAAAGCCTGTAGGCTGTAAGTGGGTATTCAAAAAGAAGTATGGTCCAAATGGCAGCATTGACAAGTATAAGGCAATACTGGTTGCAAAGGGGTATTCGCAAAAGGAAGGTATTGACTATGGGGAAATATTTTCTCCTGTAGCTAAGTTGACATCTATTAGATTTCTCTTGTCACTTGCAGCAACATATGATTGGGAGATTGAGCAGATGGATGTGAAGACAACATTTCTTCATGGTGATCTTGAAGAAGAAATTTATATGTCTCAACCTGAGCACTTTGTGGAAAAAGGTAAAGAACATTTGGTATGCAAACTCAAGAAGTCTCTGTATGGTTTGAAACAGTCTCCCAGAATGTGGTATCAAAAGTATGATACATTTATTTTGTCCTTGGGATTTGTGAGATCCAAAGATGATCATTGTGTTTACTACAAAACTAATGGTGATAGGATTCTTATCATAGCTTTGTATGTAGATGACATGTTGTTCATAGGAAACACAAAAAGTATGATCTTAGATTTAAAATCTCAGCTTTGTGTGAAATTTGAAATGAAGGATTTAGGACCAGCAAATTACATTCTAGGAATGGAGATCAAAAGAGATAGGTCTAAGAGGAAACTTTGGCTCAGCCAGAGAAAATACATAACCAATGTTCTTGACAGGTTTCATATGTCTGACTGTAAACCACAGGTTGTTCCCATCTTGCAGGGAACTAAGTTGTCTATGCTGGACAGTCCTAAATCTCCAAAAGAGATTGAAGACATGAAAAATGTACCTTATGCAAGTGCTATAGGCAGTCTAATGTATGCTATGGTCTGTACAAGACCAGCCATAGCCCAACCAGTGCGAGTACTTAGAAGGTTTATGTCGAATCTAGGGACATCACACTGGGATGCTGTAAAGAGAGTGTTTAGATACCTAAAGGGTACTTCAGATTTTGCATTTTGTTATCATAGTAATCTGAGGGATTCAAAAAGAACTCTCAGCATTTGTGGTTACACGGATTCTGATTGGGCAGGGGATATTAGCAGCATGAGATCTACCAGTGGGTATGTTTTTGTCCTGAATGGTGGAGCAGTTAGTTGGATGAGCAAGCAACAAGCTATAGTCGCTCTGTCCACTACAGAGGCAGAATACATGGTAGCCACACATTCTTGCAAAGAAGCAGTCTGGCTTAGACGTTTAGGTTCTGACATTGGTTTTGATGCAGGGCAGATTGAAGTCTGGAGTGACAGTCAGAGTGCCACATGCTTGGCAAAGAATCCTACTTTCCATGCCAGGTCGAAGCATGTTGATGTTAAGTATCATTTCGTACGTGACATGGTGGAAGATGGAAAAGTTTATCTTAACAAGGTAGACACTCTGTAAAATGTTGCAGATGCTTTGACAAAACTAGTGAGCACACACAAGTTCAGGCGGTGTTCAAATTCTATGGGTCTTCGTACCCATGTCTGTCAGTAACGTCTGGAATGGTATCTCGGTCTAGTGAATTCCTCATCAAGTGGGAGTTTGTTGGAATATGTGCCTCTAATTCACTTGACAATAGTCCATACTGATCGGGTTAAGTCTTGCCGATGAAACAGTATGAAAGATTTTGTGAGCTCTATCGGCATGACTCTTGCCAATGTATTCTTCTCTATCGAGTATTGGAATAGCAAGTTTGAAGTCATCCCGATGACCCGACGAAGTCGACTTCGATCATCGGGGTAACTTCGGCTATCGGAATGACTCGTGGAGCGATATGCTAATGGTCCGATGGGGTCTCTGTGGTATTATCGGGAGATTAGAATAACTTCAGGTTTTTGGAAAGACTACAGCAGCGGTGTGCTGATGATCCGATGAAGTTCTCTTTAGTGGTCTAGAGTTAGGCCGATGCCCGATGAAGTTGCCTTTTGGTGTTCGGGTGCATATCGGCTATCAGGTTGACATTTTGAATGTCATGCCGATGTCCCGATGAGTCCGCTCTACTTTGTCTCAGAGTGTTTCACTTATCGGTATAGTATTCTTCTTTGTGTTCCAATGACCTGATGAAATCATCTTATCGGGCTGACAATGCAGATCGGGATAGTAGTTTTGGATTTGGTCCAATGAGCCAATGAGTCCATGCTCTTGGTATCGCAGATCGGGATAGCAGTTTTGGATTTGGTCCGATGAGCTGATGAGTCCGTGCTCTTGGTATCGGCGATCAGGATAGTAGTTGTATTCCTATTCTGATGTCCCAATGGAGACCACTCCTAGCCATCGGAGATCGGAGTATCTTTTGGAGGGCTATACCGGTGACCCGATGGAGTCGCCTTAGGCGATCGGGTATCATCGGGCCATCGGATTTACCTTTTGAATGTTGTGCCGATAGCCAATGGAGTGGAGACTGACTGCGGGAGCGAGGTCGAACCAAGATCTAAAAGATTGACTCTCGGACACAAAGTATGAGACCGTCGGTGTAAATGAATACGAACCGACTTGGTTCTCTACTGCATGTGGGATAATTATTTTTCATGAATTCAAACTGATGCAGGCAGACGCTTAGACTTTGAGCCGTTGGTGTAGTTGCTTTGATGAACTGTCGATTAGTTTGGTATTTGAAGCCGACTCTAATCCAAATGAAGTGTGGAAAACTTGAGAGCTGCTGTGTGTTCTGTGAAGAGTCTGGTCCAAATGTTTGTATGTCAATCTGGAACGACTGTATAACAGAATGAAGGAAATCTGCAGATGAGACTGTATTGTATTGTTTTTACATACTAATAATAAATTCGATCGTTGCTGGTGGTGGGTTTTTTCTCCCGAAAGGGTTTTCCCACGTTAACTCTGTGTGTTATCTCTCTGTGTTGGTTTTGTGTATGTTTTACTTGTGCCATATTCAGTAAATGTTGAAATTTAGTCTACACTAGTCTATTTTCTCCTCTGCAAATTGACATTAGTGAAGCAAATTCCGCACTTTCTTTCCTTACACCTACGGGGCCATGAGAGGGGCCCCTAAAAAAGCCTATTTTGGTTTTTCAAGTTTCCCTATGGTTTTATTAGGGCAACATTTTTTCGGTTGGTGAAAAAATCATCAGTCTCATTCAATCGACTGTTGTCGCGTGGCCATTTTCTCATTGTGCTCATCATGATAACAAATCGTTAGATCAGACATGTCCAATTAGGCATTATTACCCTATTCATGCTCCTATTTTTTTCCACACTCGGTCGAACGCTCAGGGTCATACCCTACTGACGTCGTCCCTTGAGAACCCTAAGTGCTAAAATTGTCAAACTTTGATGGGCCCTAACTCAGAATCTGTGGCACCTGCGAATGATCCATTTAAACCTATGGGTCCACTAGAGGGGTTCCTAAAAAATCCTATCTTAGTTTTTAAATTTTCCCTATGGTTTTATTAGAGCAGCATTTTTTCGGTTGGTAAAAAAAACATCAGTCTCATTCAATCAAATGTTGTCGTGTGGCCAATTTCTTGTTCTGCTCATCGTGAAAATGAACCATCACCTTTGATATTTCTAGTTAGGCATTATTACCCTATACATGCTCCTATTCCCCCCCACAACTTGATTGAATGCTCAGGGTCATACCCTACCGACGTCATCCCTTGAGCACCCTAAGTGCTAAAAATTGTCAAACTTTGACGGGCCCTAACTCAGAATCCGTGGCACCTACGAATGATCCATTTGGACCTACAGGGCCACGAGAGGGGTCTGTACAAAATCCTATCTCGGTTTTTTAAGTTTCCCTATGGTTTTATTAGGGCAGCATTTTTTGCAAAGCTGGCAAAAAAATCGCCAGTCTCATTCAATGAAAAATATAGATAAACAAGCATTACACTATAAACACATAATGATCATCAATATTTCCATGTATTGTATACACATAATTACCATTACACTTGCATGTGACATCCATGAAGGAATATGCAAACATGATTTTTTTTCATTATCAATACAACTACACCAATGTACTCATGTACAGATACATTGTATATCATCAATATAACTAAACCAATTTGCTCATGGACATTGTATATCATCATAACAAAGTTACATCATTTCACATCCATATACAAATACAACATCCCACTTCATCTGCATCAGACATCGTCATGTCCTAAGAGAAAAGCTTATGTACAACAATGCTTGCATATGAATGAAGACCAAAATAAGAAACATTTTTATGCGGATTGAATGTTCTACAAGAAAAAAATTAGCACACTTAATACACATTATTTTATTAAATTATAAATAGATCATTTGAAACATTTTTAAGATGTACAAGATTGTATAACTATGAAACTTACAAATTAAGATTGTATAATAACAAAAATTGTAAAGCTCATCAAATGCATGATAATAAGTCATGTTGCAAAAATACTTGCCTTCCAATTATATTGAGTGTACCCGCTATGTGCATGCAAAAACTGTGTTGCCAAAAAAAAATGTTCATCAATAGACCTACATTTTGAACACATCCTTAATATACATGTAACAAACTTGAACATTAAGGTTTAATGATCATTGTTTGAAATGAAATGCATGATAAAAAAATAAGGCACCATTAAATACCTACTACTCAAGTATGCCTGAAGGGTCATCTCTTTGCTTAAGAATATCCAGTATTGCTTCATGATCAATAGTAGTCACTGTTCATAGGTCTTTGGTCTTTGATTTTGCTTGATGCTTCAACAACTTGACATTTGTAGCTATAATAAGGTGTGAATACATTAGAATGGTTTTGTGTTTCTCATGGTCTTCAAATTCAGGTATGCCATTCTTTCTAATCATGTATGTTCGCAACCAAGTTCCCACAACAACAACTGAACCTGTAAGATATGTGAACCCATCATCATCTGTCACTAGTTGTGTTAGCTTCTGTTTTCCCTATACACATCGTGCCAACCAATATTTTGATCTCTCTTCATTCCCTTGCGGTGTGACAACTGCAAAAACATGTCCTGGCTGTACAAGATCTGATAGACAGTCATAGTCAGGTAAACTTTCCATGTCATCATTTGACAAGGATATTGTTTGAGATAAAGGAGTTAGATATTGGGGAACCCACATATCAACCCACTCATTTGACTTACACTGATCCCAATCACATCAAACACAACTCTGATAAAAACAAGCCAACACTCATGTCCAAATGGTCCATGTACTTGCATCTGAGCTGAGAAATGAATGCATCTTTGAAGAATCTTTAATTGTTTGACAATCCAATCTGTATCCCACTATGCTCTCCTCAACCAACCAAAAGAATCTGGTCACTGCTGAATCAAGAGTACCTTCATGTGACAATGTTGAACTACACCAATCAACAATAGAACGTGCATTAGAGAAATTTGCACTTGAAATCCTCAATTTCTCCTTAACTAGAGCTCTTCAAACATGCACCTTCTCCATCATGCTCCCCCTTCCTATGCCCTACCTAAAAAAAACACCAACTATGAGGTATACACCTCTCTGCATGCATTCTACTCAACCAATAAAACATACGAGCATTCTTGAATTGAATCGTACAATTATCGTACCATATGATATGTCGATCAATTGCAATATCTTTTTGATGCAAGAACTCAAAAAAAATTCTTGAAAGAATGTTGCACATACTCGGAGGAGTGTGATCTATCATCACTCATATAAAAACATTTGATAATCCTTGATTATCTTCCTTTCCTTTTCTGTACTATCAAGAGCATGTCTATATGTAATGTGAACAAAAATAGCAATCTGGATTGAATTGTAGTATTGAGACTGTACCTCATTCTGTGGTTGCAATGTATAGTTCTCTGCAAAATCAACCACTGATACAATAGTGCCAATCGGGAAAGAGTTATTACACATCCTAAATTGTTATTCCAACCACTGAGATCTATGGGTGTGCCTTGCATACTTGTAAAAAAGATTTTCCTTAAAATCCAAAATAAAATCAGAAACACTCACTTCTCTTGAGATTAATTCGCATCTAGAACCTTCACCTCCACTCTTCAAAGTATATTTCACTATCTTATATCTTTTTTTCTCAACTTAATTCTTTCCAAACTCGTGTTCACTACCCTCATGAAAACATGAAACAAAATTTGACAACCCACCACATTGTGAGCACCTCTCACTCAAATAATCATTTCTATAGAAATAGCAACCATCATCTCTAGGGCATAAAAATAGATCTTGCAAGTCTTTTGATGATCTCAGAAATAGCATTGCACCACACTCCTGTAACTTCTCATTAGTATGCATCGTAGAATGAATATGGCATAAAAGTTTATGGTACATTGAAAACTCCGCATGGTACTTGCAACAACAAGTATTACGAATCTGAAGAGGAACACAATAAAATGGCTTCAAAGATTCAAAGGCCCTTTGTGATAATTGCAAAGTTGGATGTACTTGAGAAAAAAAATTGTACAACATTGTTTGGCTTGATTCCAAGAAATGTTTGGGATGTGGTGTGCGGTCTCTGTTGCCGATTCTTAATTTCAAAACGCCCTTTACATTGGGTGATACTCTATAATTAGAGTGCCAAAATTGTTGAATCTCTTCCATCACATTGTTAGTCAAATTTCTATCAACACATGGAAGCCTCCCACCAAAAGCCCATGTATCATGTTGAAGTGGATTGTCAAGTCTTTGTCTTTGTGCAAGTGCTATGTCCAAAGTTTTATAGTTTATGTTTAAATCAACACAAGTTTGTCTCATTAGACGAGCCTTCCTCAATTTATGGCTTACTAAGGAGGTTGTAATCACTCTTCGAGAGAATCTCTTATCTCTTTCTTTGGTATTCTTTCCAATAGGATTGAGAGCATCAAATAGATTTTTGGCACTACTAGAATTTCTCTCCATCTTGTTGTTTATATGAATCTTCAATTTGTTTAGCAATTGAACAAAGAGTTGGCATTGCTCGGTCAATGTCTTATTGTTAAAATTTTGGTCGAAAAGTTGTGTAGCCCACAACCGAACGGTTCTTGTTGACCTCTTGCCTTCAAGATTCACAATAATGTTCTCATCAATTTCAAGTAACCATTTTGGGGTTCTTGAAGGTCTTGGATTTGGAATTTGTCTTTCATCCATGAGAGGGTCTTCATTTCTAAAGTAATTAGGTGTTACATATGGTTCACTTGGTTGAGCAATTCCACCTTCAATGTCAAATTTTTCCACATTTTCACCTCCTATGTCAAAATTTTCCACATGTTGAGCATTTTCATTATCACTTTCAACATTTTCAAAATTTTCACTTTCAAAATCTACATTTTCATTTTCAATAACTTTTGACACATTTTCAAATTCAATTTCCTCTTCACTTGAAGTAACATTAGCAATATTTAACATACCTTGTCTTCTCCTCCTATGAACTTCTCTATCTCTTTCTCTATACACTTCATTTTGGTCATTTGAAATTTTTCTTTTGCGTTTAGACTTCCGACGACTACTACTCCCCATTTACCTCCACAAAGATGCTTCTAAATGATTGACAATGTAAGATTTGACGAATCTCTCAAAAGCACAAATTTGTCTCAACCTGTTTGAAATTGACAAAATGGCCCACAAGGCTCTTTTTTATTTACAAAAATTGGATATCTAATTTTAATGTATAAATTTGTGGTCCCAAAACATTTTCCCATTGCCGCCTTTTTTTTTTATTGTTGCCACATTAATGGAAATGATAGAAATCGAATATCCGATATCCGATTTTATTACTCATATTTTAGAGAGAGAAAGAGAGAGAGAGAGAGAGAGAGCGAAGGGGAGAGAGAGAGAGAGAGAGAGAGAGAGAGAGAGAGAGAGAGAGAGAGTTGTCCTTAGGGGTCATACGAGAACATACGACCCCTTATGACACCATATGGTGTCGTTAGGGGTCATATGGTGTCCTAAGGGGTCGTAGGACACAATATGACCCCTAAGAACAACATACGACCCCTTATGACACCATATTGGGTGATTATGGGTCCTATGGTGTCCTAAGGGGTCATAGGACATAATATGACCCCTTAGGACACCATAGGACCCATAACAACCCAATATGGTTTCATAAGGGGTCGTATGTTATCCTTAGGGGTCATATTGTGTCCTATGACCCCTTAGGACACAATATGACCCATAACGACACAATTTGGTGTCTTAAGGGTTCATATGGTGTCCCATGACCCCTTATGACTCCTTAGGACACCATATGACCCATAACGACACCATATGATGTCATAAGGGGTCCTATGGTGTCCATAAGGGTCATATGGTGTCCTACAACCCCTTACGACACCATATGACCCCTTAAGACACCAAATTGTGTCGTTAGGGGTCATATGGTGCCCTAAGGGGTCATAGGACACAATATGACCCCTTAAGATACCATAACAACCCCTTAAGACACCAAATTGTGTCGTTAGGTGTCATATGGTGTCTTAAGGGGTCCTAGGACACAATATGACCCCTTAGGACACCATATGACTCCTAACGACACCATATGGTGTCATAAGGGGTCGTATGTTGTCCTTAGGGGTAATATGGTGTCCCATGACCCCTTATGACCCCTTATGACACCATACGACCCCTTATGACACCAAAATGGGTCGTTATGGGTCCTATGGTCATATGGTGTCCTAAGTGGTCATAAGGGGTCATGGGACACCATATGACCCCTAAGGACAACATACAACCTGTTATGACACCATATCGTGTCGTTAGGAGTCATATGGTGTCCTAAGGGGCCATATGACACAATATGACCCATTAGGACACAATATGACCCATAACAACACAACTTGGTGTCTTAAGGGGTCATATGGTGTCCTAAGGGGTCGTAGGACACATATGACCCCTTAGGACACCATAGAACCCATAACGACCCAATATGGTGTCTTAAGGGGTCATATGGTGTCCTAAGGGGTCGTAGGAGACGATATGACCCCTTAGGACACCATAGTACCCATAATGACACAATTTGATGTCTTAAGGGGTCATGTGGTGTTGTAAGGGGTTGTAGAATACAATATTACCCCTTAAGACACCAACTTGTGTCGTTATGGGTCATATTGTGTCCTAATGGATGATATTGTGTCATTATGGGTCCTATGGTGTCCTAAGGGGTCATATTGTGTTCTACGACCCCTTAGGACACCATATGACCCATAACAACATAATTTGGTGTCTTAATCTCTCTCTCTCCCCCTTGCCCCTAATCTCTCTCTCCAATATGGTGTCATAAGGGGTCATATGTTGTCTTTAGGGGTCATATGTTGTCTCATGACCTAATAACGACCCCTTAGGACACCATATGATCCCAACGACACAATTTGGTGTCTTAAGGGGTCATATGGTGTCCTAAGGGGTCATATTGTGTCCTACAACCCTTTAGGACACCATATGACCCCTAATGACATAATTTGGTGTCTTAAGGGGTCGTAGGACACCATATGACCCCTATGGACACCATAGGACCCCTTATGACACCATGTGGTGTCCTAAGGAGTCATAAGGGGTCATGAGACACCATATGACCCCTAAGGACAACATAAGACCCCTTATTGACACCATATGGTGTCGTTAGGGGTCATATGGTGTCGTTAGGGGTCATATGGTGTCCTAAGGGGTCATATTGTTTCCTACGACCCCTTAGGACACCATATGACCCCTTAAGACACCAAATTGTGTTGTTATGGGTCATATTGTGTCCTAATGGGTCATATGACCCCTTTAAGACATCATATGACCCCTTACGATATAATATGACCCCTTATGACACCATATTGGGTCAATATGGGTCCTATGGTGTCCTAAGGCATCATATTATGTCCTACGACCCCTTGGGACACCATATAACCCATAACGACACAATTTGGTGTCTTAATCTCTCTCTCTCCCCCCCTCTCTCTCTCTCCCTCCCCTGATCTCTCTCTCTCTCTCCCTCTCTCTCTCTCATAATCTCTTTACCTCTCTCCCTTCCATCTCTCTCTCTCTCTCCACTAATCTCTTTATCTCTCTCCCTTCCCCCTCCCCCCTCCCTCCCTCTCTCTCTCTCCCCCCTAATCTCTCTATCTCTCTCTCTCTCTCCCTTCCCCCTCCCCATCTGTCTCTCTGTCTCTCTGTCTCTCTGTCTCTCTCTGTCTCTCTCTCTCCCCCTACTCCCCCCTCTCCGTCTCTCTCTCTCTCCCTAGTATCATATACTAATTTATTTATAAATTAATATATTAAAATATTATATATTAATATATTAATAAATATTAGATTAATTATGTGCAAACTTAGTTAGTGAATTTACTTATTAAAATCAGATATCCGATTTTCGTTGTAAAATTTTCAAATTTCAAATTTTGGCTCAGGAATGCTTTGGGATTTGGCTTGGAAGTGACAAGCTTGGAAAGTCAACTGAAAAAATGTGTTTTTCAATATTCCTTGATTTTCCAGACTTTACACTGGTGGCTGACGACTTTTTTTGTAGCCAAAATTGATAAAATGAAAAGGGTATTTTAAGGATGTTCTCATCTTTCCAACAATATAAGGTTTGTCTTATTTCGACTATAATAAATAATTATCATTTATTCTTTAATTGAATTATGACAATAGTCCTGAGTGATAGACTAATTGAAAAACACTCATAACTTTCAAACGGTATAACATTTTTTGAATCTGAAACATGCATCACATCCTATGCTTCGTCTACTATAGGGAAATATTAAAATAAAATAAAATTCATAAGGTTTTGACCAAGTTAAGGTGGTCAGACGTAGGAGTTTCTGAATTTCTGAAAAGGCTATAGTAAAAAAATCATAAATAATTATTTACTTTATAAAAAAATATGTGTTACATCTGAACATGAGTCTAATACTTATATTATAAAAAAATGTTATGATTTGATTGTGATTAGGGTGGTCAGACATACATCTACTTCTTATCTTTTTCTTGAAATTTTTGTACCACTGCATTGAAATTTGAAATTTTCATCAAATAGGATTTTTTTTTTTCTAAAATGCAACTAGTAGCTTAGAAACTACATTCAATTTTCTATAGATTCTCTTTTACATATTTTAAAAATAATGTTCACAACTTATTCAAATTTTCATGTCAAGTTGCATAACTTTGATTTTCTAAAATTTCATTGCCACCTAAGGGCCTGTTTTGGCACACCATGATCCTACACATACCCATATTGTTTGTTTAACCTTAATGACATATAGTTTCTTTGATCCAAAATAACCTTAAACTATTGAACATCTAATTATCTTCTATTGCACCATTGCCTATCTTAAAAATGTTGACCTCTTCAAAATAAGATAAGTTCCTCGCCTTCAATAAAATCATCACCACTATCAATATCTAATGATTCTTCTGCAAGTCTCAACTCATCAACAACTTATTCCATGTTTATTTTTGCCCCACAAAGGATCTCTTCAAATATACACCAAACAAGCTTTAACAAGAGGATAGTTCTAATACCAAGTTAAAAATGTAATAGCAGTAAAAACACATAGAATAGAATTGTTGTACAACTTACTGATTTATCTATCCAAATTACATATTTATATGTACAAGATAATTCAACAACTTCCTATATAAGTTATAAAATTTGACAACTTTAACAAGAGGATAGTTCTAATACCAAATTTAAAATGTAATAGCAGTAAAAACACATAGAATAGAACTGTTGTATAACCTATTGATTTATCTATCAATATTAGATAATTTTATGTACAAGATAATTCACCAAATTCCTATAAAAGTTTTATAAAATTTGAAAATTGTAACTAATCGATAGCTAAATGAAAGTTCATTTATTAAACCTATTCAAACTCTGATGACACCTAATGGCATGAGCATAATTTAATCATGAATTAATCTCTAACAAGTATGTTGGTATATGTTTTATTGTTAAATCCTGCTTGCGCATGTGTAGGTCTGTATTGACAAATTTATTTTCTATGAATTCAAGGAAGATATTAGAGATTCCAATGAAGGATTTTGTGAAGCTATGCAATGTTGGCATATGTGCATAGTATGATGACATGATAGTATTGTATGTTGTCATTGATGTCAATATGTTGAAGTATGAACCAGTATATTGAAGAAAGCAAACTGGAAAGAGAACCGATATGATGGTATGAAGTGAACCGGTATATGCAAAGTTTGTATCAGGGTATGACTACCGGTTGGTAGTCTCAGATTCAGGGTATCTGGTTGATGCATTCCAAGTCAGTGTGATTCAACCAATGACATCCTATGATGAGTTAGCATTGACATGAAGATGAGATTGTGCTGCCACATCATCCTTGTGCGCATGAAAAATCTTCTTGAGGATCTTGCATGAAGAAGATTGATCCTATCCACCTCGGGAATGTGTAAAATCTTAGCAAACGATGGAGAGCGCGTGATGGGTTATCAACTTCCGGGAAGTGGTGAAGAATGAACGATGCAAAATGTCTTGAGATTTGTTCAAGATTGTTTTACCCTATGTAATGTGATTAAACGGTCAGGATTGGATTGACTGTACTGTTAACCTAGATGCTTAGGGTTTTAGATTTTGGCTACCAACCTAATTGTTGTCTATAAGGTCGATGATGGTTTACATTATGAAGTTGTTGGAAAATGTTATGTGTGTATCCAAGTGAAGAGATACTTTAATCTTGCCAGATTGGAGCAGTGAGTAGAGATCTGCATAGTCTGATTGCAGATGTAAAGGAACTAAAGTGGATCTGCCTGGGCATTGAGTGCTATTATCATATCAGTGTATTACCTATTGACTTCTAATCATTTCAACAGTTGGAAAATCCCTTTACCAGGTAGCTTTAACAAGATTTTTGTAAATCCTTTAACATGGTGACTCAAAATCATTGAGTTCTTCAAATCCTCTTGCGAGGTAACCTTTAACAGGGTTTTAACCTTTAACTAGGTATTTAACCATCCCTTAACTGGGTGATCCCTAGAAGGATCGGTTCCTAGCAGAACTTGTTGTAAAGTCTTTAACTGGACTAGGCTCCTAACAGAGCAGACTTCAGAAGAGTTGAAGAATAACTTGTGGCTATTCATCCCGACCATAGTTTTTCCTAGTTGGGTTTCCACTTGAAAAATCAGTGTGTCATGTGTGATGCTTTTTCATGTGATGTTTTAGTGTTTTCTATTAAGCGGTAATGCATGCTGATCTAGTGGTCATTATATTTCTGATGTATTACCTATTTAAGCATATGGGTGAAGTGGAAATGAGATATTAGGTTTTAAGCATATGGGTGAAGTGGAAATGAGTTATTAGGTTTTGTGAAGATCTAAGTGTTACCAGTTTATGACTTTTACAGTCACTGTGTTTTACCGGTATTGCGTTGATTTAGATCGGTGATGCTATTTACCGGTCAGTGCAGTCTTTGTTGTTGAAGTTGTAAAAGAAGTTTTTGTCTATACTGATTCACCCCCCCTCTCAGTATCTGTTGGGTATTTATTGTTCATCATTATTCATCAATTGGTATCAGAGTGTTCTCCAGGTTCTCTGTGTTGTAAGCTTAACCGCTTGAGGAAAAGATCCTATTCTAATGATGAAGAGGGAAGGTCCTAAGTTTAACAAAGA